>NW_025321195.1:0-30861 GCF_019176455.1 Solea senegalensis | reverse complement strand
ACTATAGTATGACGTTTTTGTCACATTTTGGACGACATACTATACTATGATGTTTTTTCATGATTTTGGACGACATACTATATTATGATGTTTTTTCATGATTTTGGACGACATACTATATATATGGATGACATACTTTTTTGTCACATTTTGGACGACATACAATAGTATGACTTTTTTGTCACATTTTTGACGACATACTATACTATGATGTTTTTTCATGATTTTGGACGACATACTATAGTATGACTTTTTAGTCACAATTTGGACGACATACTATACTATGACTTTTTTTTCACATTTTGGGCGACATACTATAGTATGACTTTTTTGTCACATTTTGACCTGACTACTATACTATGAAGTTTTTTCATGATTTTGGTCCACATGCCTATGACTTTTTGTCACATTTTGACCTTTATGCTATACTATGATGTTTTTTCATGATTTTGGACGACATACTATAGTATGACTTTTATGTTACATTTTGGACGACATACTATAGTATGACTTTTATGTTCCATTTTGGATGACATACTATAGTATAACTTTTTTGTCACATTTTGGACGACATACTAACCTATGGCTTTTTTGTCACATTTTGGACGGTATTGACCATTATATAAACATAAAAACATCTGATAATTACCATTGCTGTTAATTTCGAACAGCTGTGGCTTTGAGTGGTGGTCTAATAAATTTGTTAAGCACTGTATTAAGTAAACAACACCTTACATACTCCAAATTACAAGATAAGGAAAGTGATCTGACAGTAAATTGACTCCAGGTTTCAAGTGTCAGCCTGACCTAACTGTGTGTCACATACCATCATTATAGTTGGCATGTTAGCATGCTTTTGCACATGATAAGCTATATGTTTCTGAGTTGTATTAATAGTGTGGAATAATAGCAACAGTAATGAGTCTTTAGAATGGCAATTGGACTACTAGTGTAGTTTCAGGTTAGATAGAGAATAGCAGTCACAGCATTTATATTGTGCTGTATGGATGTCTGTGGTCCACAACTGCTCACAGTGATAGTGATGCATGGTGTGCATCATAAGCTGTGTGTGTATGTACCTTTGAAGCTCCTCTTTGCTGTAGTTCAGCGACTCCAGCAGTTTTGAGTTTTCTTGGCTGCTGTGCTCCAGACTCTCATGAAGTCGGCTATTTTCCTGCCTCAGTGCTTCAGACTCCTTTCTGCTCTGCTCCAGTTTGGAAGTCCGTCTGGCCAGAGTCTCCCGAAGCTTCTCGTTCTCCTTCTGCTTGTCTGGAGAAAATAAACATATCTGAAGTTTGGCGTTATGCCTCTTTAGCGATGTTCATTAGAGGACCCAAAAACGGCTCTGGTCAGAATGGATTGCTGGACTCATTGCTGTATACCTAAATAAATTTACTTACTTTTACTTACTTACATACCTAAATAAGCTTGTAAGGAAATGTGTGTTTTACCTCTTGAGCCCATGTTCAGCTGTTCCTTCAGGGCTTGATTTTGTCCCCAGAGAAATCGCACCTCATTGACCAGATGACCGGGGTCATCATTGCCATGGATGAAGATGTTGGTAGCTGCTGAATCAAGGATACACACTCATCACTTATCATATTAGGCCATAGGTACATTGTATAAATGAAAAGGCAGACAATAACTATGAGGAAGCTGAGGACAGTGCTTGATTTCACGTGTGTACCTGGATCTTTCTCCACCTCGGCTAACCTCTTCTCCAGCTGTTCCCTGAGACGGTCGTTGGTGCGGATGCTCTCCTCTAAGCGTTGTCTCAAAGTTCGTATTTCGTGAAGATGTTCTGCCAATAAGTCTGACAGAAAAACATGACAAAAACAAAGGATTTGGTGTTGCACTTAAAGACATTACATTATATACAGCAAAAACAATCACAATCTGAGCAGGACTGAATCATTTGAGGAAAATATCAAAATTACATTTTTACAGACAGTTACTGCGATTTGATATGCCATATACATATTTTAAGTTATGCTCTAGTTCAATATTTACTGTGTAACTGATTTAAAACAAATGAAGGAACATTACCAAAACATTAACTGCGTGTATATTTTGATACAAGGATAAAAACATTAAGATATAAATTTCCCACATGTTTGAGTTCCATTTACATATAAAATAGAACAAGAATAAAATAATTAAATTGTAGTCTTTGCGATTTGCATTAGGATTTCTATTTGAAAATGACTATTTTTCAGCTCAGAGTCCAAGCACTAAAGGCAGAGGTAATATTAACCTGAAGGCTGATCCGCTGCATTCTTTGCCACAGAGTCTCCATCTCCTTTAAGTGGTTCTGTCTGAGGTCCCAACCCCTCCTCGCTGTGATGGTGGGAGCTGCTCTGGGCCATAATTGACTGATGCAGATCCAGTTCACTGCGCAGGGTGGCATTGAGTACCTCACTGCATCTCAGCTGATCTTGCAGTTGCTCGTTTTCTCTATGGAGGTCCTGCAGACTGGACACACCTTCCACCTGAACTCCACCTACAGGAGGAGGGACAGCTGCTCCCATCCAATCAGAGGAATTTCTCTGGCCTAGACATGTACAAAAAAAAACACACAGGTAGATAGATTGACTATGAAACTTTAATAAATAAATTCATATTTTGTAATTTAAAAACTTGTTTTGGCATCATCTTTTTGTGATGCACAAGTAAAACAAGATGACCACTGTAAAGTCAGGTGCTTGCAACATACATTCAGGTAGCATTGAGTGAAATATGAGTTTGGGTGGACAAGCCTCTGTGCAGGAACCTCTCACATATCACCCCCCAAAATATCCTTCACTATCTCTTTTACTGAGAGGAACACAAATTTAAAGGACTGAACCAGATAGGTGCCACTGAATAATGCAAATTGCAGTGGAGGTGGATTGAAACTGGACACCTACTTTGTCCTTTGGCAGTCTGCTTTGTTATTTGGGATGCCTCAGTGACACAGAATGGATCTGAGTGGAAAACGAGTGCCTTTACAGGATGCGACTACACTGACCACGCTGCAGACAAAGTAATCTCACTTACATTGATGCAAGAATAGTGGAAAATATGGATATTTAATCAAAAAGAGTTAATCACAGTAACCTGGTTAGGCCTAGTATCTTTAATTGCACCTGGCTGACACCAAGTCACAAACTAAGTCCATTATTAAGACTGTTTAAGTGGTGCATCTGTAAGTGCTTACTCTGAGCTCGACTGCCACCTTGTGGGCTACAACAGGAGGAAGAGGTCCTGTCAGCGTGGTGCAGATCAGTGTGAGAGCTGTGGTGGCTGCTTGGACTTTTGGTTCTGAACTGGCTCTGCAGGCTCTGAATGATACGGTTCTTCTCCTGCAGTTCCTTAGTCAACCTGAGAGGACGAAGAACAGGAGGAATGAATAAGTCATGATAATATCAGTTTGGGTGAGCTGTGTAGAAGAACAGCTGGATAAAATTTATCACAGGATCTTGCTGGGTTACTGAGCAGAAAACACAGCAAAACAAATACACAGATATAGGATCCACACCAAAGAGAGAAAATCAAAAGACTGAAAGTATAAATATATGTATATATATGTATGAAATGACAACGAAGTTTCAGTGGAAACACACAGCTGGAAAAACATAAAAAAGGAGGTCACAGCAAACACCATGCTGTCTCACTGGATCACACCCACTCACAGGTCCAGCTGCTCCCTGGTGCATTCAGCCAGGGTGAGGTTTTGCTGGACGAGGACGCTGATGTTCTGCTGCAGCAGCTCTCTCTCACCCTCTAGCTCCAAACGCAGATTATCTAACTCCTGCTGGATTCTAGCTGGGCTGTCAGGAGGATCTCCAATGCTGTCCTCATAAGACAACTGAAGCTCCCCAAGACTGTCCATGATAGTTATACTAATGAACTTATGCAACTATGATTGTTATTTAATGACATAAAAACGCTCACATTATCAATTGTTCACACAGTAATTTGACAGAAAAGTAAACATTGCTGTGCGAGAAAAACCTAAATTAAATCATCATTTTAAGGTATAAGGTAAACTAAGACAAGATAATCTTAGATAATCCTTTATTAGTCCCACAATGTGGAAATGTACGTACTTATTTTGCCGTATTACTCATAGCTTAATAATATCAATAAGAAATGTATTTGTGTAATACATGTGTATTTGTGTTCTTTGTTGATGTCCTCATGACTGGAGACACTGATGACCCCGTTGGGGGCAGTGTGACCTTAATGTTTTGATTGACACACAGAGAAAATTAGGTCAACAGTAGGGAGCTATTCAAAACCAACATCACATGCTTCAACAGGGATCATAAGGCAATTGGCTGGACGGAGTTGTGTGTGTCTGTGTGTATTTGTTGCATTACTACATATTCTTCAAGTAACTGAAAGTAATGGGTTCTGGTGCTTTATTTGAAGCACTGACATAAAATGATACTTAGTGCAGAATTTATGACTGATGACAAGTAAGTAAGTACTTAAGTTGGTAAGTAAATAAGAGTCTTCAAATCACTGATTGAATTGCGCAAGATGTTATTTACTTAATCTAACCTAACCCAACCACTTTAATTACCTTTTAAACCATCTATTTGTCTGTAAAGCATGTTAGATACAGACACACCAGCTCCTTTTTCTTGAATTTTAGCCTGTGTTAAACCATTTAGAATACACCAACTAATTAGAAAAGCTTTAAAAGTAATAGTAGTTGGGAAGATATGAAGTAACAGCTTAATTTAGGATGGAGATTTGAAACAGGAGAACACATCTAGCGCTCCTGTGTGCAATGATAACACAAAACGTGAAATGTAGAGAAGATAACTGGGGGTTTGAAAAGGGTTGTGCGTGTATATGATTTATTTTTTTTCTTACTTCCTAGCTGACAATGGACAAAGACAGACAAGTCTTATATTTACATGACACACGGTCTAAGAGTGTATTTCCCAAAATAAAGAAACCCTTCAAAGCATGTTAAACAACATTAAAATGTACCCAGCCATCTTAAACCTGACTATAAGATGGAGTGGACAATTCTCCTATTCTTCCACAAGTGACTTAATTGTGGCATCAACAATGAGAAGAATGAGTAAGAGATATACCTGCGAGACAGTTCTAGAGCTGCCACGTCCTCATTATCCAGATGAGACTCTCCTGGTAGACAGAGGAAAACATGCTGTCAAAGACCCGTCAGCTAAAATCAATTACAAATGACTTTTCTTTTGTCTCTGCTTTTGGAATGTCACTTTTCATAGGACTAATACACATTTCCTTCATTATGCTTTCTTAATATTGAGATTAGATGGCATTTGTTGGCAATGGTATTCTTGTGTGTGTTCATTAGTTTGAAAAGTTTAGTACAAAATGCATCATAAATCACTTAAGTGTGTGAGCAATGTGGTTCTGAAGAATAACATTTCTCAAAAGATACAAATATCAACACGGCTGTAGCTACCTTTGTGCAGCCGGCCCTCTAGTCTGTCCACAAGACTCAGACTCTTGTCCAGCTGCTCTTTGACCACTTCCCCCATGTAAAAGTCAACCTCACTGGCCTGCAGCAGCTCCTTGAAGGCCTTGCTCAGCTCTTCCAGCTGTCGACGCTGCAGAGCTCCTAGTCCACGGCTCTCCTTTATCTGCTGCCTCAGTTGTGACAGCTCTCTGGCCTGTGACTGTACCAGTGAGTCCAGTCTGTGGGGGAGAAGCAAGAAAAAAAAAAAGTAGACAGCATGAGTCAAGATTTTGTTCTCAAAATGTCTGTGCTGCTTTCAAGGAAAAATGGAGTGTCATATAATGCAAAAAAAAGAAAAAGAAAAAGACTGCTTACCGGGCAGGTGATGTAGAGCCACTGCAGGTCTGTGATTGCTGTTCAGTTGTGCTTCTATCCAGTGTCCTCTGTCTCTCCAGCTCTGTATTCAAATGACTTGTATTATCCTTCATTGCCTGGCTCTCTCCAAGCTTTTTGTCCCTTTGCTGCCCATTCCTGTAGCTCTTACGTTGGCTGCGGTCCTCCTCCTGTGTCCCTAGTTGTTCCCTGATGACACTCGAGGGCTCAGAGGTGTTGGCAACAAGTTCACTGGAGAGAGAGTTTCTACGCAGAAGATTCCGCATTTGGAGGATGAGTTTGGTCTGGTTTTCTAGCTGGACCTTCAGTTCTCTCACTTGTGCCTGAAGCTGCAGAGGATCCTTAGAAACACCATACTCATCATAAACCTGGAGGCTTTTCAGACTGACCTGAGAATAGACAGGAGATGGTAAATAACAATAAAACATCAGTTTGCCCTGATATTTTGGTTTATACAGGTTTTTACAGTGGCTTATTGCGAGTAAATAAATAAAACTGACGGTATACTGTGTGAATGTAACTTACAATAAGCACTTTTAAAAACTGGCATTGATTTTGAAACCAGATGATGCTAGCTAATTAAGCTATTGTTAGCTGAGTCCATTAAAATACTAATCATCCACAACTATCTATACTTTTGGTGTCAGCCAGGTGCAATTTTTTTTTATTTTTCTTTTACAGTTTAGCCCCATGCACAACGCTGAACTTGAAATTCAAACTTTGACAGATGGATATTTGTTGCAGGTGCCAAGCTCCTAGTGCACATTTGCTGTTTATTGAATTATATGTTGAATACCTTTACTGAGCTGAGAGCTGGGGAACTAGGGTATGGGGTGCTAGAGTTAGAGTCCAGGTTTTCAGTAGAGGAGTAGGTGGTCTGTTCACTTTTGAGCAGGGAAGGCAGGCTCGATGCACTGCAACTTGGTTTCACACCAACCTCTAGATCTGGCAAAATAAGAGACAGATAAAGTCAAATGATGAACAGAAAAAGTACAAATGATAAACCCCCCCACTATTGATGCAGACAAAAGACTGAAGAAGACAAAAGTACAAGGTTAATGAGTGCTGGAAAGACATTCCCAAACATCAGAGTGAAAACATGCAAGACTATGGCATACAAATTGAGGAATAGTACCAAGAAATACCAGATTAAGGGCTGGGTCATACTTTCCACATGTGCTCAAAAGTCTGTGTGACATTTCATAATTGACTAACTTCCACATTGGTCTACATGGATGAAGCTTTGACTGTGTGCAGAAAATGTATGTCAATTGCACATGCTCCTGGTAGCGCACGTTTCCATGGAAACTTGCTTGAGGTTGTATAAGGAAGTGAGCTTCATACATTCAATTCAGCGCTCAACAAGGAAAAACAAATAAGGGATATGTCCTGGTGAGAAGTTGCTACTATAAGTACCATCTTTAGAGTACTAGACTAATGCAAACCTTTGTTAAAATGTGAACAGAACTGCGGCACAACATGTGGATATGCAAGGTGGTTCTCCATGGAATGTGTTCAGTATGATCCAGCCCCAACACCAGTAGAAAAACTGTGTGGTTATGAGACCCAAATGGAAAACTTTTCTCAAGGTGTTACAGTTGCCTTTGTTCAATCCTCATGCACACAAAAGAAGAGAATCTATATACATTTGAGATTAGTGTCCACTCAACAGACAGACATGCAGAGTCTGTCCAGAGGCCGTCTACCTGTGCTACTGCTCTCTTCCCTATCGTTCTCACTCTTGCCACTGGTTTCGTAACCCAGGTCTTGCAAATCCACCTGCACGCCTTTGTCATCCTGCTCCAAAGCTGACATTAGAGGTAATATATATTGAGTTAGGAAGAAATAATTTAACATGAACATAATATTCTCTCTTCTTTGTGGTGTTCCTAAACAATCCAGATTAAAGGCAGGGTTAAACTTCACATGTCACATAATAACATTCTTTTTACTGCTCAAGTGAGCACCTCTGCAAGTGTTAGCTTACCTTTTCGGGCAGTTTCAGGGGAGGTGAGAGCAGTGGCCAGTTTCTGCTCCAGGTTTTTACATGCTTTCTTCTTCTCCCTCAGTGCTTTGTGGAGAGTCTCCAGCTGAACTTGAACATCATGTGGTAATCCCTTGCCATCCTGCCTGTGGGCTTCACTCTCCTCTTTACGACACTGTTCTTGTAGGGAAGCCTGCAATTCAGAAATCCTGTGGGAGAGGTCAGTGAAGACCTTGAAGAGAAGGCATAGATTTTGATGGGGGTCTCTGTGAAGTTGTGCCTTTGTTCCAGATGAAGAAGTGGAAGAATTACAGCAGGATTTGGTGGAGTCAACCAGCTCTTCCATCTGTAAGATTCTCTGAAGTTCATCCAAATTCTTCTGCAGGTCAGAGGTGATCAATGATGATCTGGCAGAAGTCATGGATCCTGGAATTGTACAGTATTCTGCCAGAGAAGCAATGGCAGATGATGTTGCACAAAAGCAGTTCATTAGAAATTTGGTCTTCTCCACATTTAAACCATTATTATTATCAGAACTTCCTGTTGCCCCTTGGTGTTCTTCTAACCCCAGTTCTGATGTCATCTCCTTTGAGCATTTACCATCCTGGCCAGCACTATTATTGTTGTAGCCCTGGTGATCAGCAGCATCTGTTGCTCTCAGTTTTTCCTTCAGCTCTGCATTAAGCCTGTTCTGCTCCCAAAGTGCCTCCTGCAAAGAGTCAGCATGTCGTTGCAACTCCTCCATAGAGTCACCAGAGCTTACACAAATAACTCTTGGGCTCCCTCTCTTTGGAGATGCATTAACCTGGTTTAAGACATACTCTATCTTCAAGCAAAGATCACGGATTTCTGGATTATTTTCTTGGCTGTCAGATGAAACAATGGCTTTCTCTGCTATGTTCAGAAGCTCTATAAGCTGGTTGTTGACCTCCTCCTTATTCTGTAGGGCTTTCTGCAGAGCCATGCATTTACTGTGGAGGGCAGCATCTGAACCCACAGAAACAGTACCTGTTCCTGAACTGGTCTGTGACCCAAACCCTCCCTGACTGTCCAGACTGCAGGCGGTCAGGTAAGCAATTGTGGATTCTGCAGCTTGTAAAGCCTCAACATACTCGTGATTAAGTTGTTCCTTTTTCTGAAGCTGAGCATGGAGCTCTTCCCAGTCAGCAAGCTGCTCAGTTAATTTGTTGATCAGGGTTTCTTTCTCCTGGCACTCCTGGTGCAGAAGCTCTAGCTGAGTGAAAACAGTTGAGTCAGCTTCAGTCTGTCCAGATTCAGAGCCCTTGTCCAACAGTGTACTTTGCTGGAGTGATATCAGAAAGTCAGAGTCTGCATGCAGTTGCTGGTTAGATGAACAGGCATTATCTGAATGAAGGTGCTGGAGTGCATCAGTTCTCAGTTGCTCAGAGCTTTCAGGCACACTGTTGCTGCTGGTTGCTTCAACTCTCGGTCTCACAGGAACAGGAATACGTGATTTAACACCAGTCTACAAATTAAACAGGACATCAGCCATTAACATAGTTTATGGAGACAGGAAAGTGGTATGTTCATCAATTACTGAGTAGTAGTAGTAGTAGAACAAAATTTACCCCATGCTTTGCAACAACCCGATTTCCACTCCTGTTGTTGGGTTGGACTACAGTTTGTGAAATCTCCATCCCCTCTACAGAGCTGAGTATCAACTCTGTTGTTGTGATGGAGGTCATCCCATGTGACACGACTTGTGAGTTCCTCTCTCCTTTTTCATTTGACACCTTGACCTGCAGTGTTTCTGCATTCTGTCTTAAGTCAGCCAGTCCATCACTGCTGTGCCTGGAGGTATCTGTGCTCTCTTTTTCTTTACACTCCGTAGATTTTTGTTCTTTTAAGAGACCCCGTAGCTCCACATTTTCTGATTTAAGTCTGAGTAGCATCTCTCTGCAATAACAGATATCTGATTAGTTAGTCAGTTCTTCAAAAGAAAAGAAGGATCTGGAAACTGCTGGAGGAGACTCACCTTAGTTGCGAGACTGATGTAGCCCCACAATCATTCAGTAGAGTTTTAACTCCCATTGCATCTCTGTTGTTCTGTTCTCCTTCTCCAATGTCCAAAGCGTTGCCAGATAGAGCATGCTCTCTACTCTGTCCCAGGCCACTGTCCATACTCTCATCATTCAAGATCTTTTCAGAAAATGATATTGTTTGAAAATAAGATATAAAAGGCATAGAAAAACAGAATTATCAATAGTATTAACATGTACATCTCTTTCATACCTTTCCAAGTTTCATGTCTGTCTGACTCTCTTTCTCCATACTAGGGTGATGCTTCCCTTCACTGTGTGCCACAAGTTGTGCGTCTTCCTGCGTCTTCTCTAGCTGCTAGAGTAATGGGATGGGAGGCGAGTATGACACACATGGCTTGGTAAAAGAAAAACTTAATGAGGGAACAGAATCCATAAAAGACTGCACAGCAACAGCAGAATGGTATGACGTGTCTAATGTGGCATGGCGAAGAGAGACCATTTTATGGGACACAGAGATAAAAAAGGACTAGTTAGGGAAAGGTGAAGGATAGGAAAAGTAGGCATCTTCTACTACAGACATGAGACATTTGTTAGAGAAATAACACATACATTTCCACAAAGTAAAGAAGAGAGAAACAAGCTAGACAGAGAAGATGTCAAGGTGTAGCTTCAAAGATTAGAAAGGAACTACTAAAAGGTGAATGTTAGACAATGACTCAGACATGATTCATCAAGTATCTTCCAATAGCTGTGTCCTCAGTTGTAACTTTTAGGAAATATACTTTTGACATGATAACTTTTGACATTTGCATCCATGTTTTGTGTTATCTAACCTGTTTCCAGGGGCTGGAAATGTCTTTGTCTTCCTTTTTAGAAGTGTCATGCTCCGACTTCTCCAACAGTGACAGTCGGTGCTGCTGCTCATTGTTTAAAGTCTGCAGTCTGCTAACACAATCCTGCAGGTCCAACACCTACAACACAGAGGTACAATTTTAGTCACCTAAATCCCCGTGTTTTGGAGACACACCTCGCCAACCTCATAGACTCTCTTAATACCCTTCGAAAGGCTATATATTAACAAGTGTGAGGGGCACTACTAATGCAGTTTTACTATTTTGATTATTATTATGTTTTTAAAGCACTTTACCTTCTGCTTGAGCTCTTTTGGAGAGAGTAGAGACAAGCTGTCATCCTGCCCCTCTCCCACACATATACTCATGTAGGAAGTCTGATCACCAATGAAACTCCAAGTGTCACCTGCAGAATAGGAAAATATAATAGAATAGATCTTTATTGTCATTGCAACAATTCAACTGTACAATACAATGAGATTAAGTGCAACATTATGGTTACTAAACACCCAATCTATTAACGGCATATAAAACTGTTTATGTAAACGATGAAGGGATATTAATTACTTGTGTTAGTGCAACCTTCACTGGTGCCACCAACTCCTCCACCGCGGTTCTGGATTGCTCCTAAGCGAGCCTGCAAAGAGACATTCCAGCGTTGTGCATCTTCCAGCTGATGTCTCATGCTCTCAAGTTCTTTAGGATCAATGACGTCCATACCTGAAGACATAAATAAAAGGTTAATGGCACTATGTCTCCAAATGACAAGACGATTATTTTTATTTTAAAAGGTAATAATGATATGGTGCAATAAAACAATTTGCAATTGAAAAAGTATTAGTTATGATTAAATATTTCCAGGATGCACCACTTGTTCTTAAAACTTTATATGTTTTACATTCATAAAAACCACACAGATATTAGATCAGATATATAAGAGAATAGAAGACCAAGCAACCCTGTGTCTAATCAATGCAAGGTGATGAAGCTTATATGGATTTTGAATAACACCTTTATTAAAACCTGGGATTTGATGTGTGCCAACATTGTTGAACACTTAATAAGTTTCCCATATTAATTAAAATTCAGTATGTTTGTAGAAGACAACAACCCAAAAATCTACATTAAAAAAGTAAAAAATGTGCAAATTCTGATTATATAACAAAAACATGAGATGTGGAAATGTAATCAGAGTTTATTACTGTGCTGTAATCAGTGCGAACGTAAGCCTGAGGCCTGTTACTTACAGTTGACCTATTTATGCAGCCGGCTCTATTTGGAAGGGGCGGGGTATGAACATGCACTTGTGCACACATGCGTGTGGATAGACCCTCAGGTGAGTTGGCTTAAACTACCTCAGGATACACTAAGTGACAGTTTCTTTTAATAAATCTCAAATCCATGTCCTGATGACACTCTACATCGAAAGTGCTAATTTCATGCTTTGGGATGTTTTGCAGGGACACATTTTCAGTAGAACTACCCTATAGAAGGGTACACTATTTTACCTCAATATAAAACCTTTAATTCAAATATTGTTGTATAAGGACATGCTTATGCAGTTGAATATGATTTATGTGACAGACGGGTGGATTTTTAGATACAAAGGGTGGTGGGGGTTATTGAACTGATGCAGTCAACAGAAAACCTGGTATTTTAATGGGAATGTAAAAACAAGCAGACATTGGTGTTAAAAAGTGAGAGACAGAGAGAAGACAGGCCAACAGAAGCCTTTATTCATGCTTTATGTAAAGGAAAAACAAACTGTGTGGGTAAAGTATGAAGCCTTTACATTGAAAAAAGGGAGAGGAGAAAACATGCAGTGACTCTAGTATGGACAAAGACATGCAGATGAGAACGTGATGACGCAAGTAAATAGAAGGTGAACAAAGAGGAGAGGAGAAGGGACCAGGTGTTCATGCATAAAGTGAAAGAGAACAGGATGCATTACTAAAGGTACAATGGACAATGAAGACAGATTTATGTGTTCTCTAGGAACTATAGATTTATATACTGTATTTCTGTGTACTGTTCTCATTTCAGAGACAAACATGCTATTTACTTTCATGTTTTTTCTGTTTTTGTTTTTTTTTCATTCACTCCCCATAGTCATCTACGACCCAGTGTGACTGCACTGCACCTTCTCTGAGTTTGGCTCGGTGTATCTCTCTCTCCAGGTCATCCCTTAGCTCCTCATTAGTTTTGATGCTCTCTTCAAGCTGCTGCCTAAGCAGCTGCACTGCTGTCAGCTCCAGCTGGAGAGCATGGAGACGCTGGGCACTGCAAATCACACAAATATGAACTCAATTATATTTATATAGCAATAAAATGTACCTATTCAACAAAATCTTTTCATTTCCACTAATTCAAAGGAATAATACTGTGACCATTACCCTTACCTGTCCTGCTCTTTGACAGTCCTGACCAGGCTAGAATAGAGCTGTTGTTCAGCTCTTAGGGCTTTGTTCAAAGCATCATGCTCCTGTTGCAGGGCTATAAGGGTGGGCAAAGCCTAAAATGAGACAGAAATTGAAAGGGCAATAGTTTTAATATCAAAAATGTATGTGTAAAATATTCAGATTTCTAATATTTTATTCAATAGAAATGTATTTTAAACTTTTATATTACTTCTTGCTGGCTGTCTCCACCAATCATGGTTCTCTCTCTTTGTGGGAGCCCAGGTAATGACCTTTCCATGCCAAAGCCAATCTGATCAATCTGATTTTCTCCTCTTTGTCCAAGACGCTGGTGAAGAACCTGTACCAGACAAATAAAAAAGGGGAAAACATTTTTTGGAAGACCATTGGAAGAGACATGTCATGGAGTAACGGAATACAAATGCAATTCTAAGACAAGCTCCTTATCCAAAGCTGTTATGTTTCCCTGAGGGAGTCTGAGTCTGTGAATGGGGAGTCCTTACATTGATTATCTCATCTTTTGTCTTCAGGGTGGAAGTCAGTGACTCAATATTAGCAGTCTGACCTTCACTGCGACCCTCCAGCTCAGACAGCAATGACTGTAGCTCTGCCAATGAGATCTGCATAAACAAAGTAATGGAGGGGTCGGGATTACACAAAGACACTTCTTTGGAACAGTGTGCAACTCATGGCCATAATTACATACTTATAACCAACTGACCTTTAATTCATTCTCCCTCTTCAGGGCTTTGTTTAGTGCCTCGGTTTTCTGTGCTAGCTCCTTCTTCAGGATGACGACTGTCTTCTTGGAGAGTGGAACATTCTCCACACTATCTTCACTGTTCCTTCTAGACAGCTCAGCTGCTGTGCACACAGAGAAAATAATCAAATATAAAATTGATATGTAATGCTGACATTTAAATATCCAGTGAGCAGTTTTAAAAGTCTTACCTTCCCTCTCTTCCAACTTCTCCTGCATGATTTGGATGGTTTGTCTAAGCTCAAACACATGATCCTGCTCCTCCTTCTTCCTTATCTCTGCCAGAAACTGGTCTCTCTCCCGACCACGCTGAAGCAGCTTCTGCAAAATTACAAAAGTATGAAGTTTCTCACTCAACCATGTCAATTGGATACTCAAACCATTGTCCATAAAATTAAAAAGGTTATAAAAAAGTAATCTATAATTTATGGGAATAGAGGGAATTTCCTTTTCTCGTTAGAAGCACATTTTACAGCCGAGTGACAGTGTTGTATCCCAGAGGAGCTTACGTTGATGAGGCTGTCTTTTTCAGCAAGCAGAGCTTGGAGTTTTGCAGCCTCTAAACAATCCTCCTGGGTTTTTATGGAGCTTTGCCTGTCAGCACTGTCAAGTTGTTGCTGCCTGTCAGACAGCTGCTTCTTCAGTTCTTTAATCTCTTGAGCACGCTCAGACAGCATGCGGTTGTAGTGTTCAGCAGACTCCTGAACAGACAATTAACAGGTCAGGCTGAGTGAGTACATTTTTAGGTGATGTGTTGCCATACGCACATTGTAAAAGCACATTAATCAATGAGACCATTGAAAATATTTTTTTAAATAAAATTATGACCTTGAGAAGTTGGTCCTTGCTGCTAATTGTAGCCAACAGTCCTTCCACAGCAGTTTCATTGTCAGCGATCAGGCTTTCCCTGGCCTTCACAGCCTCAGCTAACATAGCCTCAGTGAATTTTAACCTCTGGCCCATCTGTTCAGCAAGGTCATGTGCATGAGTTTGTGACTGGCTCAGCACTGATTTGGCCAATTCCTATAAAGAATTAACATTGACACATTTAAAACAAGAACTGTGTCACAGAAACATCTAAGGATGAAAAATAAAGTTAAAGACTAATGATTATGAGGGTGTAGACTTTTGTCTTGACTGACCTCCATGTCTTTTGTCTTGCCCTCCAGAGAGAGCTGCAGCTGGCTGATGATGGAGTCCTTTTCTCTCAGTGATCTGTTAAGGTTATCTTCTACATCTTGCTTGGCTCTCTGCAGGTTTTTTAGTGTATTTGCAAGATGCTGCAGCTCCACATCTTTCTCTTTGATTAGACTATCAAAACTCTAGAAGGAAAAAAAACATGGCGTTATAGAGATATAAACTTACATAAACAAGTCAAAAAAAATAAAATATATATATATATATATATTACATTACATGTCATTTAGCAGACGCTTTTATCTAAAGTGACTTACAATGGAATTGAGTACAATCAGCCAGGGGTGGAATCGAACTTGCGACCAATGAGCCACTCCACCCCTATATACCCCCATATATGGCACAGTTTTCAATATTCCCCCAATCAAATACAGTGACACCACTCACATTGATGGTTTCCTCATTGTGAGAGAGCAAGTTATTAAGCCTTTCCAGGTCTCTTTCCTTCTCCCTTAGAGACAGTTGCAGCTGGTGAATCTCATTGTCTTTCTCCTCAATGGCAGCAAACTTTTCATCAAGCACTTGCTGTCAGAGAACAAGAAAATCAGAATCAAATTATAACCACCATAATTAGATTACCTGAGAAGGAATGCGTACCTCCAGAGCCTTCTCCTTTTCTCTCAGTCTTTGCCTCAGCTTGGAAAGCACATTATCGTTTCCCCCAGGGCTTTTGCTTCGTTCAAAGTCTCCTACCATATTAATATACTCCTGATAAAACACAAAGAAAATCAATAACTATTAACATGCATGCGTTCAGTGGTAGATATTCCAATCTGGATTTGTTTTAGAGTTGCCTGTAGCTGCTGCTCTCTATCAGCCAGGGTAGAAGTAAGTCTCTGGATGGTGACCTCATGGGCCTGCAGTTTTCTTTTGGTTTGATCCAGCAGCTCCTGGTACTGCTGCTCTAGAGCCATCTCCCTCTCCCCGATCTCACCACTTAGCTTTTTCAGCTGATTATTCAGATCCTGGAGTGGGGAATTATAATATTTTCACACAAAATATTTTTGAAAAGGAATATTTGGATTTAAAAAAGGGGAATTAAGCATCTTACATTCAGTGCTTTGTCTCCTTTCTTCTTCTGTTGCTGCAAGTCCTCGATTTCCACCTCCAGCTGGTCCTTTGCCTGCTGCAAGTCACCCAGCTCTTGCTCCTTCCGGTCCAGGGCACGATGTAGCTTTTGAACTTCAAGCACCTTAGTGTGGTGTTCCCCTTGGAGTTGGGCCAGCTCTGTTTGCTTTGCCATTAATAGGTTTTGGTGTTCCTCTGCTCCCTGGTGGAGACATATAAGAAGAATGCATTTTTCCAAAGTCTACAATTTGTAAAAACATTTAGTTCTTACCAATGACATGCATAAACACACAGAGTGTGAGTTAATAAATGTTTTATTATAATAATACAAAAAGGTTTTCCTTCCATAACAAGATGAGATGCTTACCTGGTATTTCTGCAGTTGGGCTTTATGTGCTGCCTCTCTAGCCTTGGCTAACGCATCATCCCTGTCCTCAATCTCATGACACAGCTCTGCAATCTGCAACACACAGAGAAAAACAGATATGACAGTATTTATAAATTCAATTATTATTAATACAGGTTTTATATTAACAAAAAAAAATATATATATATATATATATATATATATATATATATATATATTCTTAACCATACCTCGTTTTCCTTTTCTTTGAGGACATGAGTCAGGCCCTGGATTGTTTTGTCTCGTTTCAAAGCATTTTTCCTTTCCGAGTTCAGTTCAGTCTCCTTCTCCTCCAACTTTCCTGTTAGGGTCTGTTTACATCACATTAAGGTGTTGTAAAAAGTGTTGTAAAAACAGGATACATCTCCAACTTAAAGATATTGTTTATTTCATTGTCTCTTTGTACCTTGTACTGATTCTGAGTATCCTCCAGTGTTTTTGTCAGGTTGTCATTGGTGCTTTTTGTTTGCTTCAGTTCTTCAGTTAAGTGCTTAGTGATGGTCTCCAATCGGCTAACATCTCCCTTCTCCGGAAATCCATGAAACACACAAACACACAAGAGAAAACAAGAGGTATTAGATTAATTAAGTATGTGCAGCAACAAAGCTGTTGTCTGTCACAGCTCATTACCGGTGCTACAATGGTTTGCCAAGCTGGGATTACTGATAAGAACTACCTCCACTCTGACAGAGGTGTATTCATCATCAAATTCTTCTGTAAGGTCATGCAGAAACTTTAATTCTGCCTCTTGATGTCTGAACTTGGTTTTAGGTTTGAGGTGGTGAGTACTTAGCCTCTCCAGGACAGGAATGCGGCTTCCTGCAGGAGTAGACAACGGCTGCTTGGAGAAGCAACGCAAGACCTGGATCAAGTCAGAGATCACAGATGGCTGATTTGAGGAGCTGTAGGGCAGAGCTTGGGCTTGAATCTTTCCTCTTGGCTCAACAGAGGTACCAGAATGTCTGGCAACAAACACTTTAGACTGTCTGACATTCAATTTGATTGGAGGTACTGATGAAGTTTCAGAGGAAAAGTCTTGATTCAGCAACTGCAGGGATCTTGAGCGACCTTTGATTCCAGGTCGAAGCAGTATGCCCTTATGTTGGACAAGGTCAAAGTAGAGGCTCTTTGAACGGTGGCGTGTTCCTTTTAGACCAACGCTCTTCAAAGAGCCATCAAGCCCTGCTCCTGAACCAAGTCTGCTGCTCCTGAGACCAGAGCACCCAAAGGTTGGCCCTCTACCAACAATTCTATCCAGACTCACACACCTTCTCATGCAACTCTCAACTTGGCCACGTCCAATTTCCCCTAACTTCAGTCCTTTAGAGGATCCTTCATCAGGACTGCCCACCACACGGGACCTGGGTGGGGTCTTGCAGCAAGCACTCGCCACATCACTCTTGTCCAAGCTTGGGTTGTTTTTGTTGTAGATGTGGACAATGCACTGGACGAGGCGTTCTTTTTCTGCCTGCAGCTTCTGGATCTGACTCATGTGTTCATTCTGCAGCTGGTTGATATTAACGTCACACTGTACCACCTTCTCCAACTGGAAAACGCATTTCCCACAGAGAAACTCGCCACGACCATCTCGAGTCACCTCCCACTCCAGCACATGGGACAAGACGACTTGCAGCTTGCTCTGTCCTGATGAGCTAAAGATCCAGCGACACTGGCTGCCCACTAGACGAACACCACATATACGACACCGGTCCCTCATGGTGTCATATAGCTTTCTGATGTATCCAGCTTAAACAAGTAAAACCCTCTCCCTGAGATACAAACTGTCCAGTGACCTAATGGTCCTCGACCTGCCAGCCATGGAAGAGACATCTATAATTTTCTCACACTGCATCTGAGAGAGAAGCACAGAGTGCAGAGCACTATAAGCCCTAAGCCTTTAATAATCCCTGCTCCCGCCTCTATTCCACTCTCCCCCAGACATTAAATCAGATTAAATCCTCTAGGACTGCTGCAATGATCTGTATTATGGACAATGCTAGAAAATCTCCATAAAATAAACTTCCAAATGCCATGATCAAAAAAATTGCTAGAAGATTCGTAGGGCTATGTTTAAGTATTATTTTGATAATCACTTAATATGTCAATTATTTTCTTGATTAATTAAGTTGTTTGGTCCATAAAATATTGAAAAATGTTCATCAAAATAGTGGATGATTAATTAAGCAATGGATTAATAATCGATCAATTCATTATTCCTGTCACAGAAAGTAATTCCAGCCCAGAAATTCAGTGGTAAAAGCATTTTTCTGAGTCATTATAGCAGATTCCAATACTTGCAACAGATTATTTTGTTTACTAGTATCAGACAAACATTTGCAGGTTACACACTGCTGCAATTGTATAATGGACATAAATACCTCACAGAGGGACTATCTTCAGACAGCATGATAATCTAGTCTTAACACTGTGATGTCAGTCCAACAACAGGGCCTAATGAAGAACCATGGACATTGGACACAACGCAGCTAACAGGTTTCTACACTAAACATCAATGCAGTACTTTCACCACCCGCCTTCTTTATGTTTTATTTCAGTTTTTCAAAATGACATAGGAAATGTCAGTTTTGTACACAATTTCTAGAGCTTTCTTTAATGTTTAACTACCGCCCACAGACATTTAAATAAATTAGCTAACACAATTAATGTTTAGAATGTGTGTCATTAACAGCCCCAAAGCATCAGCAACATAAGACAATAAAGCAAGTATAAAGATAACATTACAGAACAAAAGGAATGATAATGAACAAATAAATGTTTTCTAAACCATTGTATGAAGGATTATGTAGTACGGAAGTGATTACAATATACAAATGTCAGAAATGTCATTCTAAGACTTGGTCCAGCAAACTCAGACAAAACAACACCAACCTGGAGGTCAGGTGTCCTTTTGTCCTTCTCACTATGTAGCTCATCCTTTAGTGCCTGAAAGAAAACAGTCAAAGTTGAAATACATGTAACATCAATTGTATTTCACACTGTGCTGAATCTATGTTTTAGTTATTTACTGGGTGGAGGAAGGATGGCAATATAGCTTTGTGAAATATTTTAGCGCCATTAAGAAGGGAACCGTGAATTTGACCTCTGTATTTAATCCATCTTTTATTTTTTTACACCAGTGGTGATCACAAACAAACTGCTGGAGCAGTGTGCAGGATTGCATTTTAATCAGTGTACAAAAGTCATACCTCAAGTTCCTGATCTTTCTTGGCAATGAGATCAGACAACTGTTTAACGCAGTCAGCTGATGGTGCATCCATCTGTTGGTCTGCACCTTTCTTCTGGTGGATTAAAGCTTCCTGGTTCTTTACAGTGATCTTGAGCTCCTCAATGATACTGGAGCAAGAATAAGGACAAGGAAAACATTTAGCTCACAACACAAATAAAAACATGAATGTGTCTGGGCTCATCACTTGTGTTCCTACTTGTCTTTTTCCTGCAGGGCCTGCTGCAGGTCATGGAATGGGCTGGGGGCCGGAACAGGGGTGAAGGTGCTTTGTGGACCCACGGCTTGGAGCTGCTTCTCCATGTTAATATTCTTAAGCTTTTCGTGCTCGGCAATAGCTGCCATCTTCTCAATCTCTCCCTCTGATGCTCTCAGACACTGCCATAAGATAAAAGTCAGACAACTAATGAAGCCAGTGTTGATCGTTTTGAATGTCCAAACCAACTTTTCTTTTGTACTTAATACTTGATTAAAAGGTCCTGCATTAGAACAATTTTGTTCTAATGTCTTCTGCAGATAAGAAGATGATGTTGTTTGATTATGTCAACAATGAACACAACATAAATATGACCAGTCATGACAGGATTTGATCATAAAAGAAATAACGTCACTAAGGATGACACAAAAGGAGTAAAGCAATACTGTACATCACCAAATATCAAACCAATAGTACTAAATGTAAAGGTTGAAATTTTGGGCTCACTTGTTCCAAGTCAGCTATCCTCTTGCTAAATGCATCTCGAATAGAGTCTATCTCTCTCTGAGCTTGCTCTCTCAAACGCTGGGGCTCTCCTGATTCTCGACCAGCCAGACTCTCCAATGCTTTCCTAACATAAAAAACAATAAATGGAAATTGGGTGAGTACAAATTCAGCATGGGATTCCATGACATCCATCTGCCAATGAAAATGGCACCAAATGTGAATTTAGCCCACTTGGATGATCAACACAGTAGGACTGCATAGCGAACACTACTTACGATGCAGAGACTAGCAGCTCCTGTTTCTCTGCCAGCTCCCTCTTCATAGACTCCAACTCCACCTTGAGCTCAATGTTCTACAAGAAGTCAATATTCAGTTTATAATAACTGCACATCTGGAGTCAACATAGAAACACTGGCTTCAACGGCAAAATAAATGTAGAGATTCTTGGAAATTGGTCTGCATGAAAGTTGCTCTGCTTACGTTGCCAGATTAATAAACCTCAGAGTTTATCTTGGAATGAGTTTATGGAGATAAAATTCTTACAAGACACTTGAAATAATAAGGAAAAAGAAAAGAAAAACAAGTGATCCTACTCCTAACGAGGCTAGAAGATTCCAGCAAAGTTACGTCTTATTTCAAAAAAAGCAACAATGAAAAGGGCAAGAGCCCTGCTGTGAGACCATAAAACTGGGATTTTGGTGGAGCAAAACTCAGCTGGGCGAAGCTGTGATGTCATCAAGTCACAGCTGGCAACACTGAGTCACATTCAACATGATAAACATGTAGAGGTTTAAGCATGGGGTTTTGCACATTTGAGTTAATACAATACCGTTTTGAATATGTCCTCAGTGGAGTCGTCACATTTCTGTTGCATGCGCTCCTCCATGAAGTAAATGCGCAGCTTCAGGTTAAAGTTTTCTTTCTTCAAAGCTGTGATTTGCTGTAGACAAACGAGACAAAAGCATGTCAGAAAAAAGTTGAAGAAATTTTGTTTTTTTGCATGAAAATGTGCAAAATTGAATGTAATGTTCCTTTACTGAAATAATGGTGTGGTGAAAACCAGGACAACATGTTTAAATAGCAGAAAAGCATGTGTAAGGCGATTGTTAAAGCGAAGGGAGGCCTTCATGCTTAATTTGTGTGTGCTTGTGCTTGTGTGTGTGTGTGTGAAGTAGACTGTGCATCATTGTGCTTCAGGCTCAGAACAGCCTACATCTGGTAATGGGGGTTGGGGTGGATGGTCAGAAGAGGAGGTAGACGTCTAGACCCCTCTTTCAAGTTCTAATCATGCTGACAGCAAGGCCAAAAATCTGAGCATGCATTCCACTTAAATTGTGAAATATAGGCTTCAGCCCACCTCAGACCTCTTCCTCTAACCACTCTTCATCGCTAATTCACCATAAATGGTCACATTGGCTTGGTCTTAGTCAGACGGAGGGGCAGGTTTAATAATCGTTAAAATCCTGTTTTGTTGAGGTGGGGATGGACTTAAACCTAAAACTGCTTAGCTTAGTGTTAATAACTGGATAATAAAAATAAATATTCCAAAAGAAATTTGGTTCATCTAACATAAAACCGTGATGCAAATCACTTACATTCTCATAGTCCTTCATGGTGAGCGCTTTGCTTGGTGACATCTTATCAGGAAAGGACGGGGCTGTAAAACAAAATCAATTTTCATTGCCGTCTCTTCCAATCTCTATTCTGTTTACAGGACCAACTCATACTCTTAGTTGTCTTCATTCTGTTTGTCTTAAGGAGAAAGAGAAAGAGAAAGTAGTGGTGTTTTTAAACAGCAGAGCAGTGAGACAGCCTCTGGAGTGCTGCCCTGTTTGAAGCAGCTGAAAGCAGCGCACAGCTGATCATGTAACACTCGTCAACAACCTATTTCACAACACTAACTTCTGATTCATAGCATGACGGCCTACGGAAAAAAACACATAACCCCCTCACACTTGCACTTGGTTTGCTTGTTTATTAAGAGATGTTGCTTTTCTTTAAGGATTCAAAGGCTTTATTGTCACATGCAAAAAAACATTACAAGTTGAAACTTCACCTCATTATTGCCCACCCTACATATACATTACTGTCATGGCTGGGTATAATTTTTCTGCTGTTAATGTGATATAATAAGAAGATGACATAATAAAGAGAGAAAGAAACCAAAAACTTAAATGGAGCATTGAATATGATAGTGCAGCATAAAACAATAATTTACTCTAATTATTAAAAGATTGAAGTGCAGAAGACTAAATATTATATGTATAGATTTAAAAATGCATGTAATCGACAAAATTATATTTACTTACATCAAGTCACATAAAGCTACTTTCATTGTAAGCCTATTTATTTGTGTTAACGCAAAATGCGAGCATATTTATGAGCGATTACATTGTTTCACAACATGTGTGCAGCTTTATATCCCAATATATATCTTGTATATATCCTAAAGATATCAAGGTATTTAAAAGCCATATAGCCCAGCCTTACCTTTAAGATTGACAGAAATATTAATTTGATTTATATCGTGATATATATATATATATCGATATCAAAAACAAATTTAAAAAGTATATCGTAATAAGATTTTACCCCACATTGCCCAGCCCCACCTACAAGGATGAAAAGGGGACAGGAAACACTCTCTTTCTAAAATCACATTATACTGTATACCGTCATCCTGAATTACACTCAGTGTATACCATGAGGTCAAACCTATTTCATTTTGGTCTCTCTTAAAATACAATTTTAAAACGAACTATGTGCAACATTTTTGGTTAAAATACTGAATGAAAACATTTTACTTTAACCTGAATCAAATCTTAAAGCCACATTGATCAGTAAGTTTCAATGTCTTATAAACACAGCTGATGTCACAGTGTGACACAGCAGTTTACGTATAACTACAAATTAGTAATTTACTGGTTTGTGTGTATTGTCTAGCACTGAGCATATTGTTGGCACAACTTGAGCTTGATGGCGAATTAAAAATGGGAGAATGAAGATCATCCAGCCAAGTCTTTATCATGGCTTAGGAGAGCCAGCTGAGGGAGAGAACGGCAACAATTCAGGAGTAGTATTAATTAATACACTAGGGAGGGTCACACCTGAGCAACAATAAATAACTAAGCGAGAACAAAAGAAGATTTGCAGTACCTGTCATGCTGTCTGTAGAATAATCACCAGCATCTATGGAGTCTGGCAGTCTGCAGCTGAAGACAAAATCATTTTGTTAGTGAGGCAGCCTAAGATATCAGTTAAATTTCAGCCACACTTAATATAAAAGCTTGGCTTGTAAAAAATCAGAGAAACCAAAGTAAGATTTGCTCCTAATCCCAGCAGTACACACATACACAGATTATTATGCTTTTTGAATACAGGGCCTGCATTACTCACGCTGGCCAGTTCACTGAGCCCTAAGGATGCTCCATAAATAGCTTAAGAATGACTCTCTTCTGCTTCATTTACATCCACTCTGGCAAAGCCTCACTCCTGTGTCTGTGTGTGTCAGTGAGTGTGAGACCATGTGCCAGTGGCAGCCTAGCTCTCATGTTCAGACAGACAGGAGGAGGACAGAAAAACAGACAAACCATTGGAAGGAGAAGGCTTTCATTGGTAGACAAGTGGACTACTGTGGCTGTGATTAGCTACGCATCAGACAGTGATGGGACAGTGATAGGACAGTGGTGTCACTCACATACACGGTACAATGCACAAAACATTAACAACACACTTTCAGGACCACATTAATACAAAAGGAATCAGGGCTGCAATAATGGATAACAAAGCAAATATATCATCATCACTTGTAGCACATGTAGGAATGCCAATTGTTAAATATTGCACACAGGTCATCCAGAAATGTAGCATTAAGAGTAAAAGGACTTGCACTAACAAAAACATGAATTATTTGGGCCCCATGCTCATGTTCCTCAACCCTGACCTTTGTGTCTAATAATATGATGGCCTGCATTAAACAACTTCCTGCCATACCATACCTCCCGTGGCAGTGGAAGTAGAGAGACACTGCTGCTTCTCTTATACACAATGTTTCTCTGTGAAGATCAACAGTCACACATTTCTTTTGTATTGTTCTATTGGTACTATAAACTACAAAGTGATAGAAACATATATACTCAATTATATAATAAAGCAACACAATTTGTATATGGTGTTATATATTTCTAAACAAATATTTGAGGTGTCCCAAATTTGATTATTGATCCATTATCTCTAGTTTCAATCCTTATTTATAGCTCCCATAGTGTCAGATTGCAAACAAAGCCACAATGACACAGCTAATTCACCATCTCTGTTTTGTTCCAGCAACATGTCACACTGAAGAAAAACTAAAAACCAGACCTTTTTGGTGCTAATTAATCCTAAAAATATAAAAGGTCATGAAATATTTTCCCTGATGCAATGACAGACAATACAACTGGTAAAAAAAAGTAGAAGAGCAAAATATTCCTGCATAAATAGCATACAAGCGCTAAAATATTGCTCGCAATTATTGCGTCACAGAGCTTTCACATGCAAAGCAAAACCCTTCCTGTGTTAATAAGGAGGAAGGACTCAAAAAAAGCATGATAAGACTAAAAGCACTAAACATAAACATGTGATACAACTTCCCCCCCAAAATAAAATGTTCTCATAAAGAATTGATGGCGTTTAATCATGTGGTTCATTGTAACTAACGCAGTATGAGCTCCATTTGTACTGACCCCTCCAGCACCCTGTGGAAACAATGTAAGCAGCTGCAAACACTGACTTCCTTTTTTTCCTCACTTTGTTCTGCTGCTAGTAGGAACATGAGAAGCATGTCATAAACAGATCACTGGCAATTATTAATTAAAAAGACAACAATAACTGAAACAACACTCATATTTTTTGGGAATTAAAACAGTAAAGCGTATGAGCTTTCTGTATTACCAAATAAGTAATTTATACCACACCTATCATTTACATCTTGGATTACTGAGGCAGGCTTACCATCTGGATGACACAGTACACAGCTGGGCTAGGACATTTTTTTTTTTTTATAAAAAGGAGTCTAACCAAGGGCACTACAAACCTAAACACAGATATGCTACAGGACTAGTTTTACAGAGGAGCAGAAATAGTTAAAAACAAGCTATATTCACCAAACAATATCCAACAACACTCACTGTGTAGCAGAGCCAACAGTGCAGGGTCACCTACCACAGTCACACTCTTCACGCATGTCACAGAGAAGATGCGGGGAATAAAACAAATAAGAAACAATTTAAGTCCACATTTTGTGCAAAGAGTGTAGGGAGACGTCGCTGCAGCGGTTTGAAGCACGCTGAAAAACTGGCTCTGATCATTTCCGCTTTCTTGCACTCTATGACACTATGAATGACAAGTCAACAAGCCGACCCACCAACTGCAGCAATACCACAGCAACAACCAATGAGCTGAATATGGTTTACAACGGTAATGACAAGCAGCAGCAAATCTGTGCATGATACGCTTCTTACACTAATGTCACTCTTTGGACATTAGTGTAGGGAGGTTAGGTCATTTTGAATACGTTTCCATAATGAATTCAGTATTATTATTATTATTATTGTTATTGTTATTACAATAATTACTTTGATTTAGTCTCCATTGCAATGAAGATGCACACATTGTCTTACAATGTGCCATGTATATTTGCATTTACATCATGTGTAAATCTTTTCTATTATTCCCTTAGCCAACATTTAGCTTCTGCTCGTATTCACGATTTATTATTCAGTGTGCTATGTGAGTCACTATAACTTTCTCCTTTAAATAGTCTATCTCTTACGCGTTGGCAAAACACTAAACTGTTCATGTTGTTGAATATGTCACTGCCGACTATTCAGCTTATTATCAAACTACTATACAAATGTAAACAGCAGCATATTCTTATATACGTGAACATCATAGCAAAATGTCAGATGACCTTAAGTGCCACGAAAACATAAATGCGTAGTCTCATACTCAACCTATTGTTACCAAAACCACACAAGGCAGATGCAGCTAAGTAGTAGTTGCGGTACAGCAGAAATAATTCAACAACATAACAACAGCAGGCAATCCGTGTTGTTCCAGTTCATAGACAGGGCCCACACAGCAGCTACTCACATTCGTGTCTAACGTAGCCTACATGCTAGCTAGCGTTAGCTCGCTAAGATATCGTTAGTCGTTTTACCTTCCGTTGATGTCAACGGGCAGAGTCACGTCATCCCCCACGACGGAGTCCATTATAACGCTTCACTTATTGTGTGTTTACGACAGAAAACGGTGACATTTCACCAACCGGACGCAACGTAAACTTCGAAAAGCTGGGCGGAATTCAAAAGAGACCAGGCTACCGCCATCACGATATGGTAGACGTCACCACTGCGCACGTTGGAAACTGGTGCTGCTTTCAAGGCGTGTAAGGAAAGTTTCAATTTTTTAGGGAAAATCCTCCAGAATATCCCATAGAAAAATAAATAATAATTTAATGTATATCCAAAGCAACAAGAAGTATGCTCTATGGTTGTTTTAAGAATTGCATTTCATTCGACTGCTGGAATTTAATAGGACAGCTTACCACAATAATACTGTTTACAGTATTGGACACATGCTATTTTCCAGTAACACGAAAGGCAGCACAACGCGAGACTGACACTATGACAAAGCGATTGGCCACAACAAACATAATGGGGAGGTTCATAACCAACGGATCAAAATAAGGCAGCTGGTATATTTTGTTTGATATTATAGTTTAGTGTAATATTTCTGACCTTTAAGGACAAGTGTTATGTACTTTTCTTTATTTGGGCATTTGTGTGCTTTTCTTTATTTGGGTATCCTTTGACACATGACATTTGTTATGGTCACACATCAGGACGACTACTGTTTAAAAGAGACACACGGAGACATTTGAATGAGAAACTTAGGCAGTTGACGTGTGTGACAGTCTCATCCAGATGTTACCTTATGTTATGTATAATGTGTATGTATGTGGTGAGCAGGGTGGTGGCTGTGTTGCCTGGTGGAGCTGCATAATTAACACTCGTTCCAGTGGATGGTTTAATTATAACATTTGGCAGAGATACAGTCAACAATAATAACTGCAGTATGTGTATTATTACCACGCAAAGTTTGGGATTGGCCAGAAACCTTCTTGGTGCAAATAAGCTGTCACACGGAATCAGTCCATAAGCCCATAGCGACACCGTGTGGTTTCACTGTTAATTTCAACAGGGTTCGAGTTTGTAATGTGATCCAACACATTATTATTAAGAGTTTAAGTTAAACACATACAACTGGATCAATAAAGGTTGGATCACCAGTTAAGACTGATCAATTCATTGTTGGCAAAATGTGTATGTAACTTATACGTAGCCTATAACTTTTCTTTTCTTACTTGTTCTTGAATGTGTTTTTTTATGATTGTTCCATAGGGCCTTGAATTGACTCTTCAGCCAAATAAGGTTTTTTGAATTCATTACTATCTTTAAGTCATTAATAATTTGATGGTGCGATGTGACAATGATCTGTCACATTTCAAATGTATGACAGTCAGTGTTGAATTGAAGCTCGATTATAGTGAAAAGCTCATTTCAATTGCTGTTTCTGAATTAATTCAATTAGACATTTTCCTCAAATCATTAAGCCTCATTACCAACACAGTAAGTTATTGTTATTTTTTACAGCAAGGGTTGTCAAACGTATGGCCCCAGCAGTGGATGAATTTGTGAAAATGTCACATTATGATTAGATAACTGTATTTTTCAGTTTCAGTTGTGACTAAATGTTTTGTGCCTTTTTGATCCACTGTGATCTGTGAGTCGTAATGCACATTGCACATTGTTCATAAATGTAAAAACAATGGCAACAATTTGGAGTCCTTGTTATTTAATGGTTATTGTGCTATTATTTTACATGTCCAGCCCTCTTGAGATCAAATTGCAATGTATGTGGCCCTGGAATTAAAACAAGTTTGACACCCCTGGTTTACAGTATATTGCCATCATACAGGCGATGGTCTCCATAAAGTCTTGGGTATTTGTGAAACTTCGAGGTGACAGGGGACATTCACATTGCAGACAGAGCAGTAAGTGCAGGGTCAGCATGGGCAAAACAGCATTTTTCTTTTCCACAGGCCCACTAATAATAATAATTAAT
This sequence comes from Solea senegalensis, assembly GCF_019176455.1. Lineage (NCBI taxonomy): Eukaryota > Metazoa > Chordata > Actinopteri > Pleuronectiformes > Soleidae > Solea > Solea senegalensis. The sequence goes on along the minus strand of NW_025321195.1, from coordinate 2,232 downwards.
CTTGACATGTGCTCAACACATCCTCAACCCCTGCCAGTAAATCCTTTTATCCACTCTGAGCTTTGTGTGTGTTTGTGCTAAATCATGGTGGCTGCTGTTGCGATAGCTATAATAGAGCAGGACTTTATGTAACAATCCAGCAACCTTGAATTGAAAATGATTAAACATTATATGTTCGTTGGACTGCAAAACAAGTTTCCTTTGGTGTCCATAAAAATAATTGCTTTCATTAGGAAAAAGAACAGTTTCTTACCTGCTCTCTCAAATTAAAGATATGCAAATGCATCTTTAGAAATTCACTTGCTTATGTAAAAATTGCATAAGTGATAAAACGATTGTATTATATTATGCAGCACATATGATATGCAAGTCTAGCCACCCAAACAGCTGAAAATTAATCATCCACACCCAAAGTGAAAGTATTTATTGAACAATCGGACAATGCGCTAAGAATAAAGAGGGACAAAGGATTTAGGCCACTGTGGTCTTGTTTAGAGCTTGATGATTAACTATATTTGGCTGACATTTCAAAACAGATCTTAATTATAAAGGCAAAAAGGAGAACATCTTTGCTCCAAGTGATGTGTAAAAATGTGAGGTATTCTTATCTTGTTTTAATGTCTACAACAGATTTACAAAAAGAAGAATCAATTTTCACATGTTTGCATAATTCCTTAAAACACAAAGGATAGTATAGCACAGAGTCCTGGTACAGTACATGGTTGATTATCATAGAGGGAAAAAAAACATCATAAAGCCATATAACAAAAATTAAAAAAATAAAAGATAATTAACATTGCAATAAATTTGTTCTCTGGAGCCACAAATTTACACATAAAAAAAAAATCATAAACTCCAAGACCAGTTGGGTAAACTGATATATAAAGATGTCATAAAGAGTAGTATTGCTTTTAACCAACAACAAAAAAATGTATTTGCTCAGTCGGCAACCACTTTAACAACATTAAATAACATTAAATTAGCAAGAGGGGAATCCACTGTATACAGCAAGATTTGCACAATTATACACACTTGTGTCCAGCTAGAACAAAGAAATGCTTACTTTATTAGAACCATCTCCATTAGTTGTGTTTCTAAACATATTACATACAGCTGTGGGGCTTTGTACAGAGATTTTAAAAAGAGCTTAAAAAATACTTCAAACCCTGTGATTTATGTTGGCTAGAAAAGGAGAATCTGTTTTATAGTTCACAGAGTTATTGCTAAAATATTTTCCTGCAGAATAAGCATCTAATGTTTGACTATTAGTATTATTATTATTATTATGGAGAACTGTATGGGTTTGTTTTTTTTAACCATTGAAGTGCATTATGGAAGCTATGGCAATATATGGACTTTTTTATTCTTCTAAGCAAGCATGCACAATAAACAAAAACAAACAACAATATTTTAGTTAAGTGGTGTAATTACAGCACTATGATTAGCACCTTAGATGATTTACTTAGCACCATGCAATAGAGAGAAGGTCGGGTTACAACAATGGGTTTTTATTTATATATAGATTCCTGGACCCACTCTTCTGGCTCAGTTCTCCTCATAGAATTGCCTTTACTGTACCTGTGGTCTATGTACTATGAGAAAGGAAGACAAAGATTCTCCTGGCCCCATGTGATGCCGAGTACATCATATCTTTTACTTTTTATTTTTTACATGTTGTAATTGTAAGCCTCCACAGACGTGGAGAAATGTAAATAAAACACTATTACAAAATAGAGCTCTATACGCTTAATTACATTTTCCTTCTGACCTCTGATCTCCATGACCGCATAAATTTCCCCCTTAATCATCAGTGGCATCTACTTCAATGGCGTACGAGTAATACGTATTTAATGCACCAACACTCTCCATATGGACGGTTTTGTGTGCATTTTTTGGTGGCGTCAGATGCAATTTACTGGCAGATGACTGATGAGTGTTTCTTGTTTTCCCACACTGGGGAGGAGTCTGAAATCTCCCATTTGGAGCTCTAGTGAACACAGATGTGATATCTGCTCCGTGAGCCTGCTGCTTAAAAAAGAATTCACGAGGGCAAGATCATGAGGAGATGAGCACCAAGGGTAAAGAGACTGGCACCCCTGAAAAATCCTTCCATATTAGTTTAAAATATCAAATTATATTCCCATTTTCTATTGCACTTGAAGATTACTTTTTTTTTTTTTTTTACATAAGATATACATGTATACAAGTTAATAATACATATACTTATATATG
>NW_025321194.1:0-121116 GCF_019176455.1 Solea senegalensis | reverse complement strand
CTAAACTATGACATTTTTGTGACTTTTTGGACGACATACTAAACTATGACATTTTTGTCAAATTTTGGACGACATACTAAACTATGACATTTTACTACAGGGGCTGAGTGGCATGGTGGTCTAGTGGTTAGTAAGTCTGAACTATAATACTGTTGTGGAAATGTCATGGGTTCAATCCCAGGTCTGCGATATTTCTGTGCAGAGTATGTATGTTTCCTGTGCCTTAGTAAAAATCCCATATTGATTTTGTACTACACACTAACATTTTGGTGTGTCAAGAATGTCACATGCTTAAAAACACAACATGTTATAGTAAGGTAGCGGAGCGAAGGGAGCACATACAAAAAAAACACCACAAAAGATGCCAGACCTGGAGTCGAACCAAGCAGTTCCTGACAACTGTAACAGCAGTGACATGTACTAACCACTACAGCACCCACATCTCGTAGTCAAATGTCCAAAATTAAACTAAATGTCATAGTGAGACAACATACTAAACTATGAAATTTATGTCAAATTTTGGACGACATACTAAACTATGACATTTTTGTCAAATTTTGGACGACATACTAAACTATGACATTTTTGTCACAATTTGGACATACTAAACTATGACATTTTTGTCAAATTTTGGACACATGACTATGACATTTTGTCAAATTTTGACATACTTATTGGACGACACATACTAAACTATGACATTTTGGTGACTTTTTGGACGACATACTAAACAATGTCATTTTTGTCAAATTTTGGACGACATGCTAAACTATGACATTTTTGTGACTTTTTGGACTACATACTAAACCATGACATTTTTGTCAAATTTTAAACGACATGCTAAACTATGACATTTTTGTGACTTTTTGGACTACATACTAAACCATGACATTTTTGTCAAATTTTGGACAACATTCTAAACTATGACATTTTTGTTAAATTTTGGACGACATACTAAACTATGTCATTTTACTACAGCCACCTGAGTAATGCAGTAATTCTGCACTATGATACTGTTCTAAGAATGTCATGGGTTCAATCCCAGGTCTGGGATATTTTTGTGTAGAGTATGTATGTTTCCTATGCCTTAGTAAAAATCCCACTTTCATGTTGTACTACACAGTAACATTTTGGTGTGTCAAGAATGTCACATGCTTAAAAACACAACCTGTTATAGTAAGGTATCGACCCGACAGGGAGCACATACAAAAAAGCACCGCACATGATGCCAGAACTGGAGTCGAACCCAGCAGTTGCTGACAACTGTAACAACAGTGACATGCACTAACCACTACACGACCACAGTACTCACAGTGAGTAGTCGAATGTCCTAAATGACACCAAAATGTCATAGTTAGACAACATATTAAACTATGACATTTTGGTGCATTTTTGGACACTATATTAAACTATGAAATTTTTGTAAAATTTTGGACAACATACTAAACTATGACATTTTGGTGACTTTTTGGAGGATATACTAAAATATGACATTTTTGTAAAATTTTGCACGACACACTAAACTATGTAATTTTTGTCAAGTTTTGGAACACATACTAAACTATGTAATTTTTGTCACATTTTGGTTTAAAGTTTGAACCATGTCTCTATGTTAAAGTATGACGACACAGGAGTTGTAAGGAACTGATAGTTTGACGACACTGTGAGGCTCTAAACTGGGCTGGGTTGTGATAATTTCTTGGTCATTCATGTGTATGTGGAAATTCTTCGCAGTTTTTGCAATTTTTGTCGCCATTGTTGATCGGCACACTTAGAAAAGTAATAGCATGCCATTCCCGATCAAACCACACATTTTGATATAGGATGTGTGGGGGTTTTCTCTGGGTGGAAGAGAGAAACAGAGAAAACAGCATGTTTTAAAGTTGTCATATTTCAAGAACGGTTGATGATAGAGATAACGGGTGTGAATTGACAAATCTAGTGACTAGTGTGAACTCTAGGTTCACTAGTAGATGAGTAGTAGATGCACATTTTAGCATTCAGCAAGTGAAGAGCAAAATAGGTGGTTCAGCTAATTAAATGATAACATGCTGGAGCTGTAGCTAGGGCTTCTTTAGCACTCTTACTGCAAGATTAATTCATTGTATATCTATAATATAATATAATAAAATAAATATAATATATATAATAATAAATATACATTTTAATTAACTTAAGAAGAACAAAACATTGTACATTAAGGTAATGAGTGTCAGTTTCTCTAAATTCTAGTAGACAGATTTGTTTTCAGCATTCAAGAGCACTGATTGATCAAAACACTGCTATCATTCACTTCTGTCATCATTACGTTATGTCGCGTCTTATTCAATTACAAATAATTTATGGCAAAGGAGGAAAAAATTGATAATAACAAAATATAATTCACTTTCAATAATATTAGTGCAGCCATTTTCAGAATAAAACAATTACACACTGAGCGCTTTTGACTCAATGTCTCGTCTTCCTCTTGACTGTGCAGAAAGAAGGCCACTCGGCACGTCCGTAAATGACATTAGATTTAGTAGGACATTATGACAGAGGATCATATGTATAATTAGTATTCCACTGTGTGTTATAATTATTCTCCACATGATGAGCTGTTACGGGGCCTTAATTGTATGCTTGGCGAGTTGAACTGCTGTAGTTAGACAGCACAGCAGGAAAGGAAACTAAAAGACACAACAAGCTGGAGAAGGAGATGCAGCAGGCATTTATTTTCTGGGTCATTGTCAGTGAACTTAACACTGAAGTAGAATAATCATACATGCACATGCTGTATGTACACTGTCTGGCCAAAAAAAAAGTCGCCACCTGGATTTAACTAAGCAAATAGGTAAGGGGTTGCTGCAGTTGGTCAGGCCTAGGTTCAGCAACATTATGTGACCAAAGAATGAGGTCAGCTGACTACCTGAATATAATGAATGACCAGATTATTCCATCAATGCATTTTTTTCTTCCCTGATGACATATTCCAAGATGACAATGCCAGGATTCATCAGGCTCAAATTGTGAAAGAGTGGTTCAGGGAGCATGAGACATCATTTTCACACATGGATTGGCCAACACAGAGTCCAGATCTTAAAACCATTGAGAATCTGGGATGTGCTGGAGAAGGCTTTGCTCAGTGGCCCGACTCTCCCATCATCAATACAAGATCTTGGTGAAAAATGAATCCAACACTGGAGGGAAATAAATCTTGTGACATTGCAGTAGCTTATGGAAACAATGCCACAGTGAATGAGTGCCGTAATCAAAGCTAAAGGCGGTCCAACGATGTGACCCTTTTTTTAGGTGGCGACTTTTTTTTTGGCCAGTCAGTGTATGTCAGGTTTCGATTTGTAAAATTATATTTCATCTTAAGATACATCCACACTACTACACAGACATTTAAAAGATATTGGCTTTAAAATGTCTTAGCAGATATTGGCTAGATCTGCCAATATGACTAATGACTACAACAGTAGGCTAAATAGGCTGCTACCTCTTTGACTTCTATGCTAGCGCCCTCTTCAATTATTATTATTTTTTTGTATGTTTATTTATTTATTTATTATATACGCAAACGTACATATATATATATATATATATATATATATCGGTATCAGTTATTGTCTCTCCCGATTTATATCGGCATAACGAATATTGGCAAAAAGTGCAATATTGTGCATCCCTACTTAATACATCATGTGACCATTCCGATACGGAATTAGATTTGTGTCAGTATTTTTAAACAACAATTTTCACGAAGGAAGCAACACTTTATGAATTGTGCAAACAAAAATGAATGACAAAATCACAATACGGAAATTGCAAATAAAATCTGGATTTATCATTCAAAAATATTGTATTGTATTAGTTTGAAAAATACACTTTTGTTTTCAATGATCGGAATTTTGTTTGCAATTCGGACCATGGGCGGGCCTTAGGGAGGTGCCTGCTGATTGACTACCAGACGTAGTCACAGGCTTTGAGTCTCTGTCGGTCTAGAACTCGTATCCCAAGTTTTTCCCGTCAGCTTTCGACAAAATAATTGTAAGTATTCATAAAGTGTTGCTTGCTTCATGAAAATATTGACAAATCAAATTCCATATTCAGGTACACTGGGCATACAGTGAATGCTGGTGTATACATTAAGTTCATCTTCTTCTCTCTCGTTTGTTTAGTTGCAGAGAAATATGGATACTTTAAAGGATCCAACTTATACCTATCCCCCATGATACCTTGCATGATTTATGGACACAACTGCACTTCGTGAAGATGAAGCAGAATTAGTATTTTCCATGATCACTGGACACATATTGTGTGGGAAACATTGTGTTGACAAGAAAAGAGTGGGCAGGCAGATAGCCAATCGTAATATCAAGCCACAGCTATCAATATTATTGCATGGAGGCATAAAAGAGAACTTTTACACAAAGTGAACTACTATTTTAATTTGATAAAATGTAATTTACAATCCACACAATCCTTGATAGTAATACAAACAGACTTAATTTTGATTACTTGTTTGTAAACAAGACTGAGTCCACAGCAGTACTGGCAGCTACATGGTTAGTACTTCCTGATTGTGGTTCTTTGAGCTAAACACTAATGTTAGCAGTTCCTAAAACTCTTGGATGTAATTTGGTGAATAGGAAAAATATCCAGTGTATATTCATCTCGAGGAAAAAAACAGACTGAGACATTAAATTCTTGCGTGCCTTGGTGGGAAACACTGAAATTACAGTATCGTTTACATCCTGCAGAGCTGTCAGTCAAGGCAAACAGCTTGACTGACAGCTCTGCAGGATATGAAAAGCTGCAGTGGTTTGCCATTTGTTCATCCCAGCTCATCTCCATTTCACAGCCCCATTATGGTTTTATGGCTTCAGTCATAACCGATAACGATGGCTGTGGCTCACGCTGGTTTAGTACGAGTCATTTTTATCAAATTACGGTCTAGTTTTGACCACTGAACCTTGTTTTCTTTTCTTTCCAAATCCATTGTCAGAACTATTAAGATTTAAAGGTAGTTAGATTTCTCAGCTCACAATATATTACCGTACGTAATCATCCCAGTTTAAAAGTCTCTGTTGTCAATGATGCAGTTGTCTACGTTTGGCCTAATCCTCAACGAATAATCCTGAATCCTGCTGCAAGATTTATGGTGGCGGCTTATTATGGAGGGTAAGCAGGTGGATGAGTTGGGGAGATGGTTTAGAAAGAGAGGGGGAGAAAGAGGGTGCTGAACAGGCATTTAGGGGATTGACATAGGTAGATCAAGTCACACTGCCACTTAAAGGGCTGCAGCAGGCTAGCACGCAAAATCAGTGAGCGTGAGAGGGATGAAGGACGGCTGACAAGCTGCTTGTAGACATGCAGCACAGTCCCTGGCACAAATAAGTAGGGTCTTGGGGAGGGGGGGATCAAATTGCAATATAGAGTGAATTATAACAGCTAAAAAACTATTTTTACCTCAAAATGAAATAAAAGTTATCTTCATCATTGTTATCTGCAATCCAGGGTTTTGAAAAGACATTATTCAGTTTAATTTGAAGCATGTTAATTTGATAACTCACATTTCACAGGACAAGCTCAGTGAACACTGTATAGGCAAAAAAATAACACTTTATTTTCTACTTGGCTTGATTGTATTTATTTTATTATTAGCAGGGACAAACATGTTTTGTGGTTCTATACATTTTCTATTTGGATTTACTGTAGCACTGCAGAATATCAACATAATTATTTGTGACACATTTTATCTACTTCTTTTTATTTAATGAATGCACCTGGTCATGTTGCACTTTTGATTATTTTGCAATTAATAGTACAACCCCTACCACTTACTATTCCATGCAGCGGTGGCAATGATAATGCACAATTAGCACGTTGGCAGTTGAGTGGCTCTGGGCTATGGCTGCGTGGACCTCTCTATATCTGCCTCCGTTACCATGGAAATAAGAGTTAACTTGAGAGTCTGGCTTCTCCCAGGAGATCTGACTGATGTGGAAATGGGGATGAGAGGGGAGGAGAGAGAAAGGGGTATCTCAACAAGCTTGCAGGCAAACTACCACTTAGTGTGGTATGGTTCACTTAAGACTGCATGTGACCCAGCAAAGAACAACAATAATAATAATAATAATAATAATGATAATAATAATAATGCTTTTATGAGAGCAGTTTGAAATGTTAATGAAAAGAGAGAATATGAGGAGAATCACGTAAGTGTAGGCACAAGGTGAAGTAGAGATAATCACTGAAAGTTCTAGTTCAAATAAATGGCCATTTGTGGTAGTTGGGTAGTTACACACACTAGGCGACATTTCTGACATTTTATTGGCCCTGTAAATCCTGCTTTGTCAGCTGCTGGATATGAAACACTTTCACTCCACATAACATTGAGCAAACAAAGCTTCTTCTGTTTTTGTATGAGCTCCATATTTGTTTGGGGGGTTTTATTGTTTGTTTGTTTGTTTTCTCTGTGTTGTTAATCTCCAATGATGACTAGGATAAGCCAGTCACCTCTGCCCGGGCTGTGGCAAATGAAATAGCATGTGGCAGGGGTTAGAGACAGCAGTGTCGATGTGTGCCAGGCTGAGCAGCAATGCCTGGAGGAGGAGCCCACTCTGAAAGGCCCATGAAAAAAAATGACAGAGTGTGACAGAGTAGAAATGAATAAAGTTCTGTTGACCTCTAGACTCCATGAAAACGGCCCTAATCACAGCGGACTGTCATAAAAAACAAAGTAGAGAAAAATGCCCCAAAACCTCACAACCGACTGATGTCTGGAGCAAACGTCGACTCCTCCTAATCACAGAAGCACTCGATGAACACCGCCAGCATGACAATAAACCACTACTGTAGCCCTCGGTCCTGTCATTGTTGCAGGCCTGCTTAGGGTGTAAAATGTCAAACCCCACTTAAGTAATCAGTACCTACGAAATGCTGCATAAAATCATTGATGATTCGCACAAGTGGAAAAAGCTAAATTGCAAAGAGCTGGTGGTGAAGGATCCTCAAATGAAGCGCCTCACTGTTGTCAAGAGGAAAGATGCAGAGGTGGTATAAATGATCGCATTAAGGGATTAATGAATGAAATACCTAGAAAACAAAAAAACTGTAGCATTTTGCAAGGTTGGCAGATTAGATGCAATAAACACAGATGCACAGTTTATACAGATTTTCTGCTTGATGGATCTGATTGAGAGAGAGAGAATAAATTTAAGCTAGGGAAGGCAATTTCTGAGGAAATTGCAGTGGGAATGTTGCCTCCCGCCCAAGCTAAAGCCAATCTAGCATGCCACCTTGTGAATTCAACTTTCAAATTGAATGTGTGACTGTTTAGAAAGACACATTTGTGCTAAACGAGGGAGTGAAAGTAGGAAAAATATATATTATGCAAAATCTGAATACATTCATCAGGGCTGTTGTGACAATCGCAAAAAAATTAAATACCACTGTATGATGGAGTGCAATCACAGAGGAAGACACAACTGCAAGACATCACTTCATATTAAGACTGGTTCCAGTGGAAACAAACCTAACATCCACAAACCTGCATTTAGTGGTTGCTAGTGGAGCAGGTCCATTAAAAATACACAGAGAGCACCACTGATGCACCTTCCATACTACTCATTGTAAAGATCATAGGTTATATGGCATTGATTTTATTAAGATTAAGAATTTTTAAAATTGGGGACTTTGAAGTATTTGCCTACTGTCTACGTCCAATCATGTATGAAGAGTGTGAATTATGTGTGAATTGGAGAGCATGTTGAAGAGATTTTAGTGTGACGTCATCCACTCAGGAAGTGATTAACGTTCATGCCTATGTAAAATTCCGGAATAGGCTGAAGGATTTTCAAATCTGACTTGATTTTAAAAGCGTGGGAGACCACAGACACAACGGATTCTGTAATCAATCCGCGTCCGTGTACATTTGAAATCCCAGAGGCGTAAACACAGAGACATTTTGTCAGCAGTCAAATGTAAGAAAGCCAAGCTCCAGGCAGCTTTTATAAGCCATCCTTTCATGTCCTTGAGAGCAAATCGTTTGAAGTTTGCACATTTTCCTTTGTCTTTGTTTCGAGATTATCACTGCAATCTAACCCAAGCGCAGCAACATTAAATGACCTACATTATCCATGGAGCAATACTGTTCCCTCTCTTATAAGATGACCTGAGATTACTTAACTGTGTCATGTAACTTGAGCTTCTCGATTAGAATTAGTCCATTATTACCATAGATACTTTTTTTCCTTACAGTAAATAACAAGAAGTGTGTTCAGTCTCTCAGTCAAACATAGTTTTTAATTATCTACATCAATTGATTTGTTTTTTGTGAGCAGTAAATAAGGAGGTGGGGTGTCTCTCTGATTGAAATGATCCTTGATGCCAAGTGTAGTAGGCACCAGGAAGACTGAGGAGTTTCCAATCAACTGGATTTTTGACCCCACAAAGAGTCCTGAGTAGGGCTGTTACTTTTCTCTAAAATCGTACGCAAACATTATTATATTACATTGACACATTACACCATTGAAAATATTCAGATAAACCCCCTGAGCTGATATCATTGGCGCAGATATGAAAGGAAAAAAGTAAAACCCTATATGATTGATAACACCTAATTAACTATTAGATATAAATTAAATATCTATTCTAAAGGTTAACATCTTATTTCATGTTAGAGGAGCTTTAGTAGTGCTTTGATTCTCTCTCTCCATCCCTCTCCACAGAAACACACACAAACAAACATGTTGATAACAGACACATGTGTAAAATATCTGATCTCGTATGAGCACAGGAGACGCATGCAAGGCACGTTTTAATGTCATGTATGACCAGTCAGTCGTACTTGTCCGAATGCTGTTGGACCACTCAAGACCGATGATAATGCCTGGTCTGAACGCAGCCTAAAAGGCAGGAGACTGAGACTGTCCCCTCCTGAAATCAGACAAGCTTAGCTTTGTAGTTTTGTTTCTAATAAACGTTCAAACATGAGGAGTTGGATAAATCTCCCCACTGACATTTGAAACAAAGACAAAAGTTTAAGGTGAATAACAGGAAGTATAATGCTATTTCAACACCACATTTTTCTAGTGAAGATTGATTTGCAGTAAACGTTGGGAGGACTGTAATTATCTCTCCCCAAACTACCAGCACCACCTCTATTTTGATGAGTCTTCCATATAATTATCCCTTTCAACAAATGTTTTATTGCAGGAGATGTAGCACCTTTTTTTTGACTGCCAACACCCAAAATTGTTTTGGCAGTTTTTAAAATTCCTCTCCAGCTGGATTTGCACTCATCATTAAAACAGAAAAATGGTTTAAATGTTATGGCTGATTGGTTCTGATCATATGTTTTTATCATAATGACACATGAGAAAGCTGAGAGAGAATGGAAGAAAGACCAAGAAAAGTGGTTTTCTTGAAAACTAGTTGGATCCAATGAGATTTGCTTCATCTTTGTTGTTGTTTGCCGACTTGTCACTTAGCCAGTGCTTTGTATGTGTGTGTTCTTGTATTTATAACGTTGTGAGGTCCAAAAAATGCACAAACCTATCCTTTGTGAGGACATTTTGACCTTGTGGGGACATTTGAGGATTAACCCCTTAACCTCCAAATGTCTGTTTGCTTATTTTAACCATAAAAGGGCCATAAAATGCCCCGTGAGTAAGTGCTTTGGTCCGTCTTTCTCAGAATAACTTTCAATATCTGGCAGTTATTTACAATTTAAAATGAAGAAAAACAAAACCTTTTATTTAGAAGAAACATTGTAGTTGTACATGAACACCTGAACAGAATAAAACGTATTTAAAATAACCACTGAAACTATGTACAGGCGTTTTTCCAACTCTTTCCTCTCTGGTGACAAAGATTTGCCGTTGTGTAATTACGGTAATGCGCAAACGTGTCTTCTTCAATACACTCGGTGTTAAAGGGTTAAGACCTGGTTTTAGGGTTAGGGTTAGAATAAGGTTGGGCATTTAGTTGTGACAGTTAAGCTAAGGGGTTAGGCGACACATTATGTCTATGAGTGTCCACACAAAGAATGCTAAACCAGTGTGTGTGTGTGTGTGTGTGTTAATGCTACTCTGTTGTTGCCATATGCCAGTGAGCAGCTAAGTCTGTCTCTGGACTCTGAAGGAGAAGGACTCACCACTCTGATAAGACAGCATGAGAAGACAAAGAGCTCCTCTGAGACCTAATTTGCAATGTCTAAAAAAGTTTTTTATATATATATATATATCTTTAAATCAAGAGTTCTTTCTCCCCTGTATTTGTAGTATGATGATGATATGGCAGAAAAAACCCAGATGGTGAACCAAAGACAAAAGCCACAGCAGCTAAAAATGGAATGCAGATTGTGGTGTCGGTGACATCGAGTTACAAGTTATGATTTTGAGTTGGGGAATAAGTGGTAATTAGTGCTCTGAGTGACGCCACTTGTGAGGGTGAAACAACAGAGTGTAGGAGTGGGAAAATAAATGGCAGACCAAAAAAAACCAAGCTCATGGAGGGTTAAAACACGCCTGGTTAAGCCACAGCTGATCAAAGACTGTGACCTTGTTTTGTTGCTTTGTCTTTCTGATTTATTTAGGTACAATATAGAATTCTTATTGTAACTTGTTAAATAAAATGCCAAAATATCACACTAAAACATCAATATCAAAGAAAGTACACACATATATATGTATATGTATGTATATATATATATATATATATATATATATACATATATATACATGTATATATATATATATATGTATGTATGTATATGTATATATATATATATATATATATATATAAATAAAGGAAAGGTATTACAGGCCTTTCCTCCCTGCTGCAGTCAGACTATACAATCAGCACTGTCAATAGACCACACCTGCACCAAAACCACTCCAAAACTGCCTCATTCCCTGTGCAACACTGCTAATTATAACACCGTCTTCCCTGGGTTCACTGTTTAGTATTTAATAGTCTTTAATCTTATTTCTATTTCTCTACACTGTTGTGATTGTATGCTGCTGTAACACTGCAAATTTCGCCATGCGGGACAAATAAAAGATTATCTTATCTCATCTTATCTTATGCCCCTGTTCAACAAGCATGTACTGTAGAGAGGCAATATTTTTCACTTTTGTCACAGTTTATGGAGTTGTTGGTTTAACAAACAGTGAGCTGGTGACATCCCCACCCTCCCTCTCCTGTTTTCTCTACTAGTGGTATCTGCAGCCTCACAGCAGGGGTCTATTCTTCTTTCTGTGTTTCTCTCTCCAAACGTCAGTCAGGTGAGTGAACATTCTGTCAGGTAAATACAGGTATTGGGTCAGGCCTCAATATCGGCAGATACTCAATGGTAAAAAGTTCAGAACAGGATCAGGAAAACGCACATCTATAAATGGAAACATGAAACCAAGCGACGCTGTAGGTACCGTAGGTACATGTGTTGTCTGTACTTTCTGACCCCAATGGCAGCTCCTCTGCAGGAGACCAACAACTATAGGAAGAGAAAAAACAGACTCAGCCAGAGAGCTGCACAGAGAGACACTGGGGTGCTTTACAGCAATTTCACAGTCATCACCCCTCATCACCAAAAGGGCAGAGGGCAAAGAAATCATTCTCAGAATGCATCCCTTTCCATCCAATCCTCTCCTACCTCTACTTTTTAATCCCTGCTTTTTCCACTGGCCAAAAAACCCCCACATACACCTACTTCTTGCTTTTGTTTGCAAATGCAATGAAACAATCAGTGTCCCGTGCATTTGGCACAGGGTTTTGTCGGCTCTGGCTCCAAATGGCAGAGATGGAATCAAAACACCCAGCTAAACATGCCAATTTTCTTCTTTCCACTACATTTTGGATATGTAGATGCAGCAGCTGTGTCTACGCTTCTGATGTGCACACAAGTAAAGCACTGATCTACTGTGCACTTGTGTAGTTCATGTATGCTGAGTGTGTAAGAGGAGACTAAATGACAGATATGATTATCACTGCTTTCCATCTATTGTGTGTTGCATTCAGAAACAGAAGAGGCAAACCTCTATCAATGGGGAGGGAGTCAATCATCACTTTTAGCAGGTTTGAGAAACACTAGTAAACCCACTAATATTGATGTAAAAGAGGTGCAAGCCTCTTCAGGTTTCCTCTGGGTTTCTTTCCACTGAGAAGTTTCTTTAATGCAATATCAAACATTCACATGAAAACTGTCCATCTCTTTTCTCTCATGCATACACGCAGCATCAGTGCACACTGTGTCTGACTTCCTCAAAGCCCGGTGAGTCTGCTCCCACCAAAGTTATAATGACAGAGGCACCAGTGCAGACGAGACAAAACACACAAGCACATAACAAACATCTCATCTGTGGATTATCTATGTACTGTATTCTAAATTATAGTATAATGCGCATATTTGGTGACCTCGGGTACATTCTAATGCTGCAAATCCATTACATGCACTGATCTTGATCATTGCATAATACATGATATTCTATTTATAAATGATCAGACTTAATACCTGTCTCTAGAGCGGCTACAAACATATTCACAAAAGTCAAGTTACTATTAAAAAAAAGTGTATAACAATTAAGACACAAAATGTAAATTAAAAAAAAGTATATTGATTGATTGATTGATTGGTTGATTGATTGATGCCATTGAAGAACAAAGTACACAGAGAAACAGCAGATATTCCATCTTTACAACATGGATATCACACATACTGTCACATTCCCTTCACTCAACGCAACACAACACTATGGCAGCAATCACACACTGCAAAAGAGAGCAGTATAACTTATTCATCCACACCAACCAATAAACCAATAAGAGTCAGTCCAGCCAATCTAACCCTTCATCTAATTATAGCCTTGATGTTGGTCGAGTCAGCCTCAGGTCAAAGTCGGTCAAACTCGATCTCTCTCTGAACGTCATTTTAGCATCTCCTTTCATCGCTCACAAAAAAACGGTGAAAGTTAGCATTTTTTTTGTAATTACCATCACCGCCTGTGACGTGGAACCTTAATTCTGTCATGAGTAATAAGCGTTTGTTTTTCTTTCCTCTCTTTAAAAAATGAAGAGCGAGCTGCAGCAGCATAGCGTGTAGAGTCATGAAGCCTGTTGGAGCATTCGGGGACCAGAGGGAATGAGATAGGAGATTATCAGGCTACTGAGCTTGCCAGCTGCCACTGGAGCTGTGTGGCCAACACGACATCCTGTCCCCCTTTCTGTTTCATGTCTCTGCTTCTTTCATTGTCATCCTCGTAAAACAGCACTGCGAGCAAATGTGTCAATGTACAGGAGCGATTGGTGTGGGTTTCTGCATATAAAGCTATCTGCATTCAGTCAAAACGAAGTGGTGCATATTCAGATTTGTGAAACTAAGCTGTCCTAAAAAAACAAAGTAAAATTGTTTCATAATAACACAGGCTGGAGATGTTTTATTTATGATTATTTTCATTTATGACATATAAAATGGACACTGTAACCTACAATATATTATATACTATACAGCCGCGCAAATACCAATGGTTAGTGTCATGACAATGTTATTTAATTAAAAGGCCTATGCAAGAAAATGTAAGTAAAACCAAGAAATAACTCAGCATACAACTGGGTCCGTGTCAAGAGTAACTGCCTACATTGAAGAGAAGCCTAAAAAGTTAATCATCTAAATGAGAATCAGAAAATGAACACAATATGTATGTCAATATTAGTGTGACACTAATGTGTCTGAGGACTGTCTGAGGACAGAGAGCTGCACAATATCACAATATATGACCAAAGTCATATTTTGTAGTGATCCTGTCAAGTGCAGCTTTCATTACAAAGGTTTCTAAATGAGTGTTTATACTTAATACTAATGTCCTCATGAGAAGAAATCCTTTTTCACGTCGATTAATGATGGCAGATTACATCGATCTGCACACAGATGATAATTAATATGGAGAAAGTGACTTTCAGGCACTCTTTGGTGATGAAATGCTGTTACTCTTTAGCTCCAAAAAACTACGGTCAGTTACTTTGTCTATTCAAATCAGGGAGCAATCAAACTCTTGACTTTTGTCTTTTTAGTAAACACTTGCTCTTCTGCACAGCTTCTTGAGGAGCCTTTCTGAACACACTTGTATTTATAGACCCACTTATTCCCTCTCTTCCTCATGATTAATGCACTCATGCAGCCCAATATCAGCATACTCCCTGCTGACCAGGTCCATGCTGAATCCCATCTGATACAAACAAATTCCTTTTCAGCTCATTTAACCAGAGAATGGTATAAAAAAACACTGCTGTCTGACACTGTATGTGTGCCATGAATAACTAATGTATGGCTGCTACTTAATAATTATTTTCATAATTGATAAAGTTGTTGATTTTTCTCTTGATAAATCATGCAATCATTTGGAAAGTGTTGATCATTGTTTTCAAAAGCTCAAAATGATGATGTTCTCAAATGAATCTGTTTTAATGATTTCTTTGTGTAGCACAAAGAAACACTCAGTTATCAAAACGTGTATTGGCAGGGTTTTCAATGCTCCACTATGCAATCACTCATGCTCGGATTCTAAAGGATTTTACCAGCACCAGAAGGCAGGACCTGAATCTGGGACGTGCAGTGAGAAGAAGTGCGGATACATTGTCGATCTTATTATAGAGCCAACGCCTGCAACTGACTACACACTATAAATAAAATGTGTGTTCCTGGTCACCTCATGGTTTGTTGTTTGTTTTCACATGATTCCCAACAACCACAGTGCCCTAGTTAAAAGTCCAAGTGGCAACTTTTTGGTGACCACACAGCAGTAAAAGCTTTTTAATGCTGTTAGAACCACTTCTGAAACCTTTGACGCAACAACACAAAATTACAATTGAATCGCCAAAGGCAGCAAAATAACTGATGAAATTTCAATGCTTTTAAGTTCAAAAACAGTCAGATGATATATCCTGTTACTGCTTGCTATTTTTATTTTTAATCAACTCTCTATTTAGGTTATGCATCACGGTAAAATCCATCCAAAACACCATCGAGACAACACTAATCCCAAGGCTTCCACTGACTCTCACTCCAGCTGGGGCTTACACAATGCCAGTTCACGTGTGTGTGTGTGTTTGTGTGTGTTCATTCACAACTTACTATTAAAATAAATGCCCCTTTGTGGTGGTTTCCATCTGTAAAGAGGACGAACGGCAGTATAGACGTGGGCTGAATTTGGTATAATTAAAAAAAAAAAAAGTTCAACCTAATTTTAAAGTTAAGGTGAAGTTAAATTAGATGCTTAATCTAAAAGAGCAGACAGTTATCATATCTGCATCGCTGTCACATTGATAGAGCAGCCAAATCATTCCAAGGACTGTTTGTACTGAAGGAAAACAATTATTATCTACAAATAGGGGGACACCATCCATAGAAATTTTAATTAAAAGACTGACAGAGTCTCATCTCACTGTGACAATTCCATTATTTCCCGATGATAAAACTTCTTGCAGAACAAATTCAGTTCAAATGGAGAGACTAGCCCGAGCAGTTTAAGTGGGCAGGCCCAGCTAATCGTTTCCCTGACCTTGGCATTTTGATATCCACCTGAAATAGTGAGGTGGGGCTGAAATTAAAGTAATTATTCAAATGTGTCATCACTGAGCCTTGCACTCAGTTTCTCAATCAGCATATGAATGAAACACCTGCACATAAGAACGTAAATAAATCCCCAGTGGATAGAGTTTGTTTTTGCCATGTGTTTCAAATGTACTTCATATTCTTCATATGTAGCTTATGTGATTCATTTTAAAACACAAATCTACACTTCCAATTTCCTTATTTACCTTCGTCTGGATCATTCCTGGCAGATGCCTCCAGAAGCGCCACGCTGGCGGCAAACGACACGTGCTTCTTGGACTCCCCATGCTGAAGATGGTTAGCGCTGCGTCCTTTCTTTTCTGCCTTTCGCTTCTTGCTCTGCATCTCCTTCTCGTACACGGCCCATCTCTTCAGCTGCTGCGTGCGACGCTTCTGGGCCGCCCGCAGCCTCTCCAGACTAGGCACTTTGTCCAGCTGCTGCAGCTCCTGGATCAGCTCCAGATGGTTGGCCATGACGCTGGGGGACGGAACAGCAGTGATGGGGCGGTGAAAATGAGGAGCGAGGGTGTATTTTTTCTAGCGCGGGCTGCACCTTCGTCTGTGGTCTCCTCTCGCCCTCTGCATCATCCTTTCAGCAGTGGTGAACCTCCTGAGTGAGCAAAGAGAAAGAATTGAGCTACTGCAAACACAAATCTTTATTCCGTGAAACTTTAATACATCAGTGAATACAAGGTGGATGTACTTTAACGCAGTGCAAAACCTAGACTAAATCTTTGGCCACTGGGGAAATATAGACATTTATATAGACAGTGCACAGAGATGCATTTTGGAGACCTGGCTTCACGCTACCATGTCACCCAGTGCTGTGGTTTGTGTTGTCTTCTTGTCTGACCTTTTTTCTTTTCATCCGTGTACTGTGATACATGTAACAGTTTCCAACAGAGAGGTTTACATCAAGGTGAAACAATAATGTACAAATGTACCTCAAAGGAAATGAAAACCAATAACTATTCTTATCTAAACGACTGAGCGTGGGTCACAGTTCTCAGTTTTCCATTTGCTTTGTGAGCCATTACAAACTTTTATCTGCCATCCGCCATGAAAGTTAACCGCTTCCTGGATACTTCAAGTGTGTACCAGTATGATGGTAAAAAAAAAAAACTGATTAAGAGGGGGGAAAAGTACCCAGACACTGAGTTGAAGAGGGGATGTTTCATGTCACTGTCACATCGATTTACTTTGGCTGAATGTAAGAGCTTTACTTTTCTGTGCGATGATCTGATGATCTGAGGCTACACGATAAGTGATGAAATCAAAAGTGTAGCATAATGTGCAGATAATCATCTACAATAGTGATTCCGAGAGACTGGCTCTTGGCCCACAGACATGTTTTGGGCAGTTTAAGGCCATATTTAAGATCTGCAATACAGCTCTGAACGCTGGTTTACCTAGAAACAATACAACATTCACAAATGTGCTCATCACAAATAACATTGTGAATTGGTTCATGGGGATTTGTGTCTTTAATAAGTGAATCACTCGCTGAAACATTTAGTTAACACTGATATACAGCTTTTGTCCGAGTGATACGTTTAAATGCAGAACCACTCATACTTAAAATAATGCTAGTAAGCACATTATATACAGAAAAGAGCTGAACAACTTAATATTTACAATGTGAAACACCTTTTTATTGTTCTATGCAGTGCTACATGTGGGCCAGCACTTTTATTTGTCTGTTTAGGTTCTGTCCAGTTTGTTAGTATGTTAGAGTTTATATTTTTATTTTTATTGTTAAATAAGAACAATATCAACCGTAAAATATAGTCAGAAAAACTGTTATTACATCATTTCCGTGTATCACTAGGGGCCGCACTATGCGCCCATTTTCGTGTTGGTTCAAAAACATGCGGAGCCTAGACGGACAAATGAGGGTACAATGCAACTGCAATGGAATATGAGATGTGTACGCATGCATGGAACACTTGACTGGCACGGATCCTTGTTTAGGAATGAACCTGCACCACAGGCTGGACACACAAAACGGCTCTCCACAGACACAGAACACAATAAATACTGCATTTTAACACTGTGTTAAAATGCAGTATGCCAGCTAGAGGTGGGCGATATGGTGAAAATTGGCCCACCCTTAAGTCCAGCACTTCCTAATGCTGAGAACAAATACACTAAATCAAATTATATGTCATGATTTACATAAAATGGATGTATGTTGTTTTACAAATGACTGACACAATATTACACGCTAACAGATATAAATATGCTTATGTATGTAACCTTCAGCTATAGAAACCCTGCAGTTGTTGAAACTAACACTCCATTGTGCTGCTGCTGCTGCTGCTGCTGCTACATCTCGTCAGTCTGCCACCAAACCTACAATACATTTCCTGCTGAAAATCAGGGACCGGAAGCAAGCAGTACAATCAATTCTTACAGTCTTACAGTGTTACTTTCAGTGTCAACTCAGAGGCAGGCGAGTGCAGCACCCTAACTTCTAAGACTCTTCCAACTTTTAGATGCATATGTAAAAGTTTCCAGCAGAGTGATGTGAGTACATTCATGACCTTTCCCTGCTGAGAGATGTGTTAAATACAGCAAATTGGTTTCAGGCAAATTATTTGTAAACACTTGCTGAGGATCCAAATGTCACACACAAGAATTTCAAATTAATACCATCAGCAGTTTTTATCTCGGGCAAAACCTTTCAAGGAAGACAGATGGCAGAAGCATTAGGGAGTGGGAAATGGTCTACGGGGGTTTAATTTTGGAGAGAGAGAAAAATATCAACAATTTATGTGAATTTCAATTAATCTAACAGATTTTTTTCAAGTATGAAAAATTTTCCATTACTTTTGTAAATCAGGATATGAAACATTTCAGAAAATATCACAAAGGCAGTTGTCAAGACAACACGCACATTGACTGGCCAAACACAATCTACAAATCACTACAACGTCAAACACTTAAAAAACACTTTTCCTTAAAGGCGACATAGACCGGAAGCTCCAATTAACGCTGCGTTTGTGTGTGTATCTGCGTCATTACCTCGTTTATGAAACCCTAAAATTTCAGAACAAACGGTTCAGCCACTGCTGAGAAAATAGTGTTGTATTGTTTTCCTGGGCTCTGCGAAGCGGATCGGCACTTCCTTAATTTGATGTCATCATCAGAAATCCTCACCACTCCTCTCACCACCGTAGCGCCTCCTGGTGCGGGCACTAGTCCGGGTACATCCGGTTGCGTACATTTAACCGCAGAAGAAGAAGAACTACTCTTGTAGCTGCTGAGATGCAGAGCATCCACCGTGCCAGAGGGGGAGCTGTGTATCTGAGAGCTGGACTACCAATTATGTCACTTCCAGGTACCTGGCCAATCACAGGACAGTGGGAAAGCTCTCGTTGGCTGGCCAATCACAACACAGTCCACGTTCTGGGGGTGTGGTTTTGGTCTGAAACAGCGCGGCTGACGAGTGCGTCAGTGAGAAGATATTTTGATCGGCTCGTTTGCAGTGATTAGGAGGTTTTTAACCATGAAAACAAGTTAATATATGTAAGTAGACCTCCATAACTAACATATAAGTGTGATACAAGCATTCTATGTCACCTTTAAATATTTTATTTCACAACAGGCTGACATGATTTCTAATGGTAAAGGTTCCACTGGTGTACGATGAATAGTCCCCAGAAAATGTGAACCTTCTCTCGCTCTTTTCCTCTGGGATGTGACCACAGCATGCACACCACAAAAACAAACACCATTAGTCAAATAGGCGGGGGGTGGACGTGGAAAGAGCACTGTCCTGGACCTGCCACACTGACTTTATCTGTGAAGATTGTTCAACTGGACAGGACCGACGCAGGGCCATTTAAATCCAGTAAAGGAAAACACTAAAAGTGTTATGGAGACTAATTTGGGTTCATTTGCCAAAATCTCATGGCTGCAGGGGATGTGCCACAAAGTGGTGCATCACTCCCACTTCTAAACTCTTGACTGAGCTCCAACAAATTGACTTTGATCATACTCCTCCAATACCTACATTTCCGCTGAGGAATGGGCCACGCAAACAGTCAAATAAGTCAATGTCTGCACAATGTCTTTATGCTACATGTGCTCTTTTATGTTTTAGTATCATACATCTGGTGATGGTAAGGGATTGAATGAGCTTGTGAATGCAGGACAGAATATGAACGGACAACGTTTTATCTAATCGTAAACTGAATTATCTACAGGCAGGACCTGCGACTAACAAGAAACATCCAGGGTTTTCTTTAGCTGCCTTTGATGGTCAATGGCATCAGCAGCAGGAATATGAAACCCAGGAGCCTCTGCTGATTAAATCGGGGGAATCAAAGCAGAGGTAATGACATTATTCACACACATGCACATGGACACAAATACAAACAGTTAAAATAAGACGGAGACAAGACAGCAACACACAAGCGTTTATCAACAACTGATTATCAAAATCGCTTTCTCCGCCAGGTTTCACATTCTGTCAAAGACTGCACTCTCCACGACACAGCCAAACACCACAAATTCTTCAAAACTTCCCTCACATATACTGTATTTAATGGACTTTACATTGTCTGCCTGTTTGTGAGCAGCATAACTCAAAAAGCAAAGGATAGATTTGGATGACAAATCTATCTAGTTTTTAACGATCTCAAGTTCTTAAAGGTATGACCAAATTGTTGAAAAACTCAATGTATCTACTCTCATGATTGCATCTACTTCAAAGTTGAATATGTTGTTCCTTAGCCTGACCCTCACATTAAATCAAAATAAATAAATAAATATACCTGTTCAGTAGTTTTTAGTAATCCTGACAGACAAAGCCGCACAGAAAACATAACCTTCTTAGTGAAGGAAAACAGGCACCATCGCTATTCTCACACAACTGTTCCTCATTTCTGCCTCCACCTCTCCTTCACCCTCCCTCAACAGGAACCAACCAGCAAAAGCAGATGGCTGCACACTCTGAAGCCTGGTTTATACTCGTCAGAGTACATTTGGTGCTACCGCCAGAAACAACATCACTGTGCCCTGAGTGTCATGCGGTACCTCCTGAGGTCTGTACCTCGGCATGTTGTGTGAGCATAAACCATGTAAACTATGTAAAGTTTAGTACTTTGTGAAAAAATACGTTGTCATTTGACACTATGGTGAATTTGATATAAATAATGGTGACAGTGGCCGAGCAAGCACGGAACTGCCTCAGCCAAACTGGCTGCCTATGCAGTCCATGACCTCACACGTTGTTCCCACATGGCTGCTGTTGTGTTTTACATTAGATTTGCCTTTAAAAATGGCCAGAAATGAATTACTTTTTAAAATGCCTCATAACTAAATACCAGAACTCTTTAGTATGAAGCCATGCAAATATTTCACAATCAAAGCCTTGTTGAGAAACATTAATGGACTACATAAGCAAAAAGAGAGTGCTTCTACTTTTAAATGACATGAAAAAAACAGTGGGGAAAGATTGTTTCCACTGTCTGTTTTTGTGGTGAACTGCACACGGCACAAAAAGGTGAGAGCTTTACTCGCAGCACGTGAGCCTAAATTAAATGCAAGATGTTCCATGACACAGACGCATTGCAGTAATTTCAGAGTTCATCATGTCCTGCCAGCTTAGGTTGTTAGCATGCATTATTCAGAGCGCAATGAGACAAGAAGTTTTGATGTTTATCTGAATGACTCGTCGTCTGGTGGCAATTTTTTGTCGGAGAGCTGACAAAGGAGTCTCGCTCCTGTAACCTTAACAACTGGTGAAGAAGACGATGCTATTGGCACGGTTTGGCTTTTCTGAACAGTGCAAATGCTCGGTGTACCATGGTATTTCAGGCCTATCATGTCCTTAGCAGGAAGCAGAAGACACAGAGTTCGAAGAAGTGTTAAACATGAGGAACTTGAGCAACTATAATCCCTCTGGTGATATCACAGCCACTCCCCAGGGCAGCAAATCACAGATTGACCTCAATCAGCTCTCTGACTGCAGATAAGAATGTTACACTTTGGATTTTCATGGCTAAAAATGGCACTGCCCAAATGTTATACAGATTCTTTAGGTCAGATCTTGATCATGAAATAGGTTTCTATGTATAAAATGGAAAAGAAAAACACTATCACAGAGAAACAATTACTGCCAAATGTTTATTTTTTGAAGAGATTATAAAACATGATCCCAGTGACACAACTATGTCTTTCACACTTCTAAATATCAATTATCTGCCAAGGTAAAATCATCACAATATCAAGATACTGTTTAATAAAAAATCTAGAGACACCACAACACAAAATCTGTCCCCTGACCACTTGTAAGTACAGGTGTGAATACACCTGAGACGCATTGAGGACAGGTTGTTATCCAATCTGCCAAACCACTCTGGGAGGTGGTTGTAGATGCATTGTGACCATGCTGAAGAGAAGTGTACATGTACTGTGCAGTACAGCTGACTGTGTGCGGAACAACCACTAATCTGTATTGTTAATTCAAGTAAAAATAATGTCTGTAAAAATAGGTTTTGTTTTCTCTTCCCCTTTTTTACTATTCAGTTTCACTGTTAATCTTTTATTTTTGTCTTCATTCCCATGTCTGAAGTCACTGAGTATTGAAAGTAACTAATGACAAAAGGCACACTGCCAAACAATCTCCAAACACAAGGGTATGATTACGAAAACGGTGACAAAGAGAGAGGTGGGACTATGACATCACACGTTTTCCATAAGTAGTGTATTCTTGTCGGCTGCTTTTGAAATGCTCCCACTCAAGGACCCATTTTGAAAAAACACTGTTTCAGTGCTCCCAAAACACCATTTCCATGTGGATGAAAAGCCAATTTAATAAAAAATATATATATATATAAAAAAACTATGCAGATTCACCTAAATTTGTTTCTGTGTGGACAGGCCCTAAGGTTCCATCACTAAGCATTTGTGATCAATTCCCTCCTTTTCATACTGATAATTATAATATGCCAGTGTGAGTTTATGAGTTTCCACACTCATGAGGAATAAATTCTCACTAACGGACGGAAAATGAAACACATTATCTGCCATCACTCAGTGAAATGAGCTGTCGGTCTTCCGAATGCTCCAATGAAGGCCCTAAAAGAGTTTCACAGGTGAGACTGTGTGTGTATGTGTGTGTTTACCTGTTATTCCTTATGGTGTGGGGACCTAACTCTGTTCACACAGTCACATTATGCACACACAAAAGTCAAGTCCCAATATCATAAAATACTACATTTTAAGGTGAAGACATGTTTTAAAGTGAGGCTGAGGTCAGGGTTAGGTTCATTTTAGGGTCAGGGTTAGGATTAGGATTAGACCGGTAGTAATTAAGGTAGAGGTCAGACTAAGTCTTCAGGAAATGAATGTAAGTCAATGTAATGTCCTCTGAAGTCATGGAAACATGTGTGTCTGCGTGCGTGCGTGTATGTAGCAGTGCTGACATTGACTTCATTCACTGATATTTTTTTAAAACCAGACAGATTGAGGTCATTCAAATAATGACATCATTACTGAAAGTGATTTGGCAGCTCACTACAGATAATGACGGCACAGGGCATCATACCACAGTACATCGTATTATACAGCATGGACAGGATTTCGTCAACATCTCTTACTAATATCAAATGTCCTGATTTTGTACATGTTCACTGCATCAGCGTACAAGCTTTCTGATTTATTTCAACGACAAATGACCACATGAAATTCATTGAATGCTTATATAATTGCCATTAATGAAATAACTGAGCCCCTACATGCACAACAGTCACAGGATGCATCAGCCACTGATGACGTTTGAGAGCTTGAGAACGGAAATAGCAGGTGAAGCCTAGTTCACACTTTGTTGGTTTTTGCTTGTGATTTAAATGTTATATAAAGCATCTGACTCATAGTTTAATAAACTACAAACATAAATAAATAAATGGCCAGGCCACACCTGCTCAGCTGCTTGCAGTACTGTTTAAATAGTGAGGTGTATCTGCTAAAGTGGCCACACACACACACACACATCATCCATGCAGTCATCTGGAGCTCAGTGAGAAAAATCCATGAAAAGTTAAACAAATCAATAGAAGGTTAATCACCCATGCATGAGGGTAGTGCAAGGTAAACAAGTCTCACCAATTGAAAATGTCTTTAATATTAATTTCTGAGAGAGTGAGAGAGAGAGAATTCCTTGTTACTAATGTACCTGAAGCTCTAAATGAGGCTTTTACTTCTAGCCCTGCCTCAAGAGAACACTAAAGATGTTCTCACGTCTTTCAAGAGTTTTGTTATTCTGCAATTCATGAAAACCCGACCCACTGAGACTATGAGGCCGCCAATCAGCGGCTCACCCAGAAGAAGGCCTGAAAATTGGGCCACAAAAGAGTCAATGTTTGTGCCTGTGCTGCTGGTGGTGACAGTTTTACAGTCACCTCTTCTCCTCATCACAGTACATCATCTGCTGTTACGAGGAGACAAGTGAATGCTGTTATCAGTCTCTGCCTGGCACGAAGACAAACAAGACAAAGACACATGGCCGCGTTGTTGAGTCAGACAGCAACAATTTGGATGAATACTTTGGTGCAAAAAATTTAATTTGTAGGCTTGTTCCTTTTTCATTGTGATATGATAATTAAATGCTTGTGGAGGAATTTAGGGGGCAGAAAATACCACATTTGAGCTCTGTGATTATTTTTCTCTCTTTTTTTGTATTTCATTCATGTTAATTAACCTTACAGTGCAGCACTAAAAACTAAAAGAATGAAATGTTAATGGCTGAGCATTATTTTACTTCATTTTGATTCATTGCTTTGACTCTAAAGATGACAAAATAAAATGTCTGGTGTCCAAAAGTCTACAACCCAATGACACTCGCTCACACCGATATAGAACATTAAAATATTTAATGAGCGGACGCACAGACAAACACACACTTGCTCCACTCTGCATCACCAATAATGTCAGAATTAGTGCATGACATTTAGGTGTGAGGAGGCGTGTGCTGCTGTGTCAGGACGCTCTACACGGCGACACAGTGGCAGCAGTGTCGCACACAATGGCCCACTGTGTCTGACAGAGCGTGTCTGTGTTTTGTCTTTGTGTGTGTGTGTGTATGCGTGTGAGTTGTACAAACCCCTCTATGTCATGAGAAAGTGTGTTTGTATACACTGTGTGTGTGTACACATGCCTGCGTTTTGTAACAGTGGCCTCATGAAAAGTGCGTGAAACTTTGTCCCCTTCACTCCGTCCTCTCCAATCACCACTGCCACCCTGACCTACCGTGCTCCCCCCCCCCGAAGTCCAGTCCGAGGGCTCGACACCCTGTGCTTCAGCCCCGCTCTCATGTCTCCAGCTCCCACCGATTCATATAATGACCTACTAAGGCGGACCAAGCTGATTAAAAAGCTCAGTGAGTCCTTTCAGCCAAATAGCAGCAGCAGTAACTGCTATCGTAGCGGTGATACGGGCCATCACTCACTGCACAGATACAAGCACTCCACTCACTCGCGGCAGGAACCTTGAATCACACCAAGGTCTTAAATCTCCCACCTGGTTTCACGGCGCCTGAAGTATAGGAGACAATTTCACCATCAATTACAGTGAAACAGTGGAGGAGTTTATTACAGGTTCTCTTCAATGTGAAATCGAGTGCTGAGTGTTACGCAGCTAAGTTTAAAGTTTCTCTTTCTGGTATATTTTCACGCAGCTTTTGGAGGATTCCAGTGGGATTGTTATGTGAAGACATTTGCAATGAAAGTGCTAAATACAATTTCATGTTGAAAATGACCAATGTGGCCTCGTGAAATGGAAATAATTGACATCTTCCCGGTTTGGCAGACCCAATAAAGGTTCTTGCAAAGTTGCTCTGGTTTCATTACTAAGGCTCACAACAGTGAAAGGGCATCAGAGGCAAAAGCAAATCCATAACTTTGGAAGCTGTGCAGTAATTGTTGATTGTGTCCATCACTGGTGCCGGTGAAGGTGACGCACTCTGAGAAAATCAATTGATTGCATATGTCGTCTCTTTGCATACAATAGACAGCTTGACAGCGCGTTGCATTTAATGACATGCTAATAGGCACTTAAGGAGATGTAGCAAAGACAAATAAATCTGAAGGATCAGAGTGTTTCTCATTGCGGGAATAAAAAAGATGGGGTAGGCAACTTGTTTTGGGCGTTATTGATCAATAATTTCATAATAAAAAAAAATATTGACACTGAGCAGTCATAGAGCAGCTTAGAGAGTGAGGGGGAAACATACAGTACATTTGGTGGAGAGGACTGTAGTCTCAATGATTCCTGACTTTATGTTAGATTGTTTTATGGGTGTTTTGTCACTTTGAGAGCATGTGAGTCTTAAGCACTAACACAGAGCTTGGTGCTTTTGATGGTACCAACAGAATTCCTTTTCTAAAATCCCTCAAAACATTCATTTGAAACAAGATGAGAAACTTGGCACTTAGAGGTTTTAATACTGTGAGCCGACAATTTTCCTTCTGCATTTTCCTACATATATCATTTAAATATTGTTCCTACATAATATAAATGAAGTACCATCATATGTTTATGTTCTTCTTGTGCCAGCAGATGATAATAAGTGTCACATACATACTGAAAGATGAATGCTTTCACATCAACTTGCTATGGGCAAGTGTGTGGGCTTGATTAACGGATTGAGACAATTATTTAATTAAGTATCATAAAAGGAATTTAAAGGTTTTGCCAAATGCCTTTGCCTAAGCTGCATTATAATAAAACTGGTATTATTATGATCTACCTGCCCATCCTTCTTTATTTTGTCATTGTTGCCGTGTTCCCAGGTCTCATCAATTTACTAAGTAAGTCGATTACAGCTCCTGTAATCTTTAAATTTATCCTGAGGCATGTTTTGAAAATGGTTGAAATATTTAAGCCTCAAGCCACTTGTGATGAAAAAAAAGAAGCACAAAAGGCTTCTGACACAGCACAAGGCTAATATATCGGGAAGTGGTTGGTTATGCCATTTGACATTCGACATGTGACCTTTCTGACCACTGCAGCAATTAGCCACCACACGACCCTAGGCCGTGTCAAACACTGGTGTCAAACTGACAGAAGGCAGGTCTGTGTGTGGAGAACCAGGAGCACACACACATACACACGATATTACAAGTTATCAAGTTCTTTTTCATTAAGATTGGTGTATTACATTGATTTAATGAAACACTAAACACATTTTCCATAACTGTTTGTTCTGAATTTTAATCTTTGAATAATGCATTATCTAGTTTCACTTTAAAGGTGACATAGAATGCTTGTATCACACATATATGTTAGTTATGGAGGTCTACTTACATATATTAACTTGTTTTCATGGTTAAAAACCTCCTAATCGCTGCAAACGAGCCGATCAAAATATCTCCTCACTGACGCTCTCGTCAGCCGCACTGTTTCAGACCAAAACCACACCCCTAGAATGTGGACTGTGTTGTGATTGGACAGCCAACGAGAGCTTTCCCACTGTCCTGTGATTGGCCAGGTACCTGGAAGTGACGTAATAGATAGGCCAGCTCTCAGATACACAGCTCCCCCTCTGGCACGGTGGATGCTCTGCATCTCAGCAGCTACAACGAGAGTAGTTCTTCTTCTTCTGCGGTTGAATGTACGCAACCGGATGTGCCCGGACTAGTGCCCGCACCAGGAGGCGCTACGGTGGTGAGAGGAGTGGTGAGGATTTCTGATGACGACATCAAATTAAGGAAGTGCCGATCCGCTTCGCAGAGCCCAGGAAAACAATACAACACTATTTTCTCAGCAGTGGCTGAACTGTTGTTCTGAAACTTTAGGGTTTCATAAACGAGGTAATGACGCAGATACACACACAAACGCAGCGTTAATTGGAGCTTCCGGTCTATGTGGCCTTTAAAATGAATCTGGAAGGTTTTCATGGCCTTTCCCCATTGAACTTTGCTTTTAAAAGTAGAAATACAAAATTTAGACTTAATGAAAATGCTAATTCTATGATTTGGGACTCGACCAAATCAGCATTTCACTCAAACAGGATTATTTGTTTTAAACATATTAGCGACTGTATGTTCTGTCTGTTTTCGACTCCCTCCGCAGCCCCAGCAGCAGTTTCCTTTCTTCAACAGAAAAAGAGACTTGAAAGGAAACCTTCGGTGGCAGAGGAGAGCAGCGAAGTGGGGGCGAAAAAAGACAGTGGCAGCAGCTGTTGCAGCATCTTAACACATCAAGAGAAAAGCAATTCATACACATACACACAAACATGTGGTTTGAGGCACGCACCATTTACTTGAAAATGTCATAATGGATGTTTCGTGTCGAAATTGTGCAACGTGCGGTAACACCATAAAGGGCCAACTCTAAATGTGTGAAGACAAAACCCAGCAAATACACACTTCATATAGTACATTATACATTATGAGCAGGGTATTGTTTTCTATTTTTCAATATTTAGAATGATGTAGTAGTAGTACAAATATCCATATTGCACTATTTGACACTTAAAACTTCTTTTTTGCAGTTTTAACGACATGATAGCCCTCTCGTCTCTGTAGAGTAAATATAAATCTACTGCCAGCAGCCTGTTAGCTTAGCTTAGCACAACACATAGACAAGGAACTACCCGGGCTCTGCTCAAAGGTTTAAAAAAAAAAACATGCAGCTGCATCCAGCACCTTCCAAGTTTACCGATTAATATGTTACTCGTTTGTTAAAGTCACCTGAATGCTTCAGTGAAAAAAACCCAAGTATTACAGTTCAACAGGGTCTGATTTGCCAGATTTTTTTTTTTCATTCTTCATTCATTCCTCCTGCTCAACTGAACTGGCATCCAACTGTGCTTAAATGCAGACTCCCCACACTTACAGTACATCGCATCAGCTGTCAGACAACTCTTAAAAGAGATGGATCTACAGCCAGAAAATCCCAATCCTCATTTTCAGTCGTGATCAATCTCACAAACTAAACACTTCATCATTAAGAGATTATTTTTTTAAATTTTTAGACGGAAATTTGACCCTGCACTTTTTAAACATTCAGGTATGCAGCCTCTGCTCAAACAAACATAACCTTGAGCTAAAATGTTCCGCTATCAGTCCAGTCCATCACAAAATTACCATTCCTTTCAAATGCAAACGGAGAACAACTGCAACCTTTCCTACGCACCTTGATTCATTTAAATCAGGATTTGGAAGCCCTTCACAGCGCTGAAACAGCCTTGTCAGAAATGACAAGTGATACATGGACTCTGGGGAAGAAGTGATGCTGCAGTGCAGCCTTTTATGTGGATCATGATGACATCCCTTTGACACTTTCCAAGCTGTGGGGTTTGTATTATAAGTGCAGCAATGAAAGGGGGTTTAATCCCAAACTCAAACACAGGATAAAGGGCAATTGTTATCAATGCTAATATGACCCTAAATCTAAATGTCCCATTTTGTACAATAGACCTTATTCTTAGGTCTCATGTCTCAAAGGTATGACAGATCTCTGCACGTCATGTGTCAATCAGGGATTTTGTTAGTCCGGATTTGTGAACAGCAAATATCCTGAACAAAAACTGATGCAAAAGCAACTCATCTTTTATCACAAGGCCACCACTTTAACTGCTTCCTCCCTTTGCGTAACAAGTCTTCCCTCCTCCATCCCGCTCTCCCTAGGCGTCCTTTAAGAGGACATTTTTATTCTGTCTGGATTACTTGTCCTAGTTGGCACTAGGCTAGGAAGAGAATTTATTTCTTCCCGTGGAGCCTTGATTTAAAGCACTCAGGTCAACTGGATTCTGGGTCATTGTCTCCCCTGTCGTAATGAACCAGGCCAGTGTTAGCGACAGCTCACTGCAGATCGACAAGAACAAGGTGTGTTGAGGTGTTGCGGGAAGCAACAGCTGGTCAGCAGAGCCCGGAACTGAGCAGGGACAGGTCAACACTATTACTTGTGGGTTTAGATTTCGCTTCCAAATGTGATCCAGTGTTCTCACAGTGACCATGAAGCATTCAGCTCAACACAAGTCATAAGCATCCAAATTACACTGCCCGATATCTGCATAAGTCACACGTGAGTGACCAACTTATTAATCACTGCGACACAACACATCATGGCCCTGCAGTCATGCACAGTCCACATTATAATTCCTATTAGCGTTATTCATAGTTAGATGCTCCGTTCTGCCTAAAACAGCCAGTCAACATTACTACAACTAAATTTGAGTACTTAGTCTTTCCATTGATTATCTAAGCTGTGGCAGTATGCCATGTTTTAATTTGTCCCACCACAGTTTCAGAATGAAAAAATACACCTCGGATAACATCATCTCTAAGTAGTGTTTTGCTCTGATGCTTCTTTGTACAGCTGAGTGTGGCACTATTTGCAGCACTACTTCCCTTGTGCTCTCAAGCAGCCTTTTGGCACTTTTCCCATATTCCCATATACAGTTCCAGCTCGGCTCAGCTTGACTCTGCTCTACCTGTTGCTCTTTTGGTACCCGCTCTGGGCAAGGTTCCACATGAGCCGAGGCGATACTAAAATATGACGTTGACAGACTGCCGGCCACTGATTGAATGAGTGTCGTCAGTGGAAGCGTCATGAGCGCGACGTCCGACACAACACCCAGACTGAACAATGCAGAACAGTAGATCAGTCAAAAAGACTTAAAAATCCTGAAAACATGTGTCTAATCTCAAACATTTAGCAAGGAAATCTCAATATTCTGGTGTATTTAGCGACAGCACTGCTCAAGTTCAGCCATATTTTAATTCAGTAACTGTGTCTTTTTAATGAACTGATTCTAATGATTCAGTGCACTGAGAATAACTGCTTTTCTCATCACTAGTTTGTGTGCGTGTCGCAAATGAAACAGCACTTTCGTGCAGCCGCTATGACGATCCCACCCACGCTGAGGAGGTACTTTAGCAATGGAAAATGAAATGCAGAGTCAGGCCGAGTCGTGCTAGAACTGTATAGTGGAAAGCGCAGTGTTTCTTTCCCAATCAACCTTGTTTTGTTGTTTTTCCGTTCTCTCTCTTCTCTTCAACTCTCTGCCCTGTGTACCGTACCTGTCACTCAAGCTCTGTTGCATGTGGCAGCAGGTGCACCCCTGCTACCACTATAGATTGAAAAATAACTTTGTGGGAAACACAGATTTAGCCAATGTGTGTGTGTGTGTGTGTGGGGAACCAGAGCAGGTCTCAAAAAAAGCCCAAATGGGAAAATACAGGTCAAGTCAAGTCCAGCCGTAAATCCTAAGGGGAAGTAAAGATTCAAGATTTGGGATGATAATTCAGATTTAGCACCTTTTCATAAAGAGCCAAATTAAGTAGCATAACCATATGTTTTCACCTTCTTTTAATTCAAATTTGTGTCATTTCTCACATCATAATGGCAGCGTTTCATCTCTGACAAGCAGCAGTTTGTCTTTACACTCTCTTTGTAGGGAGCAATTTCAATAATTCTACCTTATTAATTAGAAAATCTGAGAAACAGCATTTGTTTGTCATCTTTGTACCAACGGTGCGTTTTATGACTGTGCTTGTTAGAGCATGTTTTCAAAACAAGAAGTCTTTGTAGAAAATGTTCAGTCTCTCTCATTATCCTAACTTTGTGTTTCTCTCTTTTGTTTTCTTTTGTTTTGAGTGAGGGCAGGCAGCACCTCAGGAAAATAAACCATGTAGATACTTAAATACACAGATTAAAAAAGCCTAAATACACAGATTAAAAAAAAGAGATTTTGAAATTACACTTTCATCCATATGCCACCCCGATTTAAGGACACATTAAAACAGTCATAGACATTACTTGGACATACATTATAATACTGAACCTAAACAGTAGAAGTTATCTGACAGATTCACTTAAAGATAAAGAAACGAGAGCTGCAAAAATTTCATAATCAATTGATTGTTTTCTCGATTAATCGAGTAATCGCTTGGTCGTTTTGTCAGCAAACCGAAATGATTCAGATTTGTTATCTGGAGCAAAGAAACTAGAAAATATTCTAAACTAAACAATCAGAAATCTTGTTTTAATCATGAAAAAAGCTTCCAAACGATTATCAAAATAGAAGATGATTAATTTAGTAATCGATTAATCGAGTAATTGTTTCAGCTCTAAAACAAACTGATTTATTGGGAAGCAAAGCTCATTCCATTGGGGTAAATAAAAAAAAGGAGTAATTTATATATTAAAATAGAAACTAAATGAACGGTATGAATGGTAAACACGAGATCTTGATGAACACACTGAAATCAAAAGAGAAAACAACAACAACACACGGTGAGATACGCTGTCAATCTGTTACTGTTCCTCTGTGTGAATAAATATGAAGCAGCCTAATGTGGGGAAAAAACCTTGGCACACACCACTGCTGTGTTTCTAAGCCTTTATAAACATTCACACTCAGAGGATTATATTATTTAATTAAGACTAATAGATTCATTTGCATATCTCAACGGTCGGTTGAACGGCCCAGGATGGTAA
Source organism: Solea senegalensis (assembly GCF_019176455.1). Taxonomy (NCBI): domain Eukaryota; kingdom Metazoa; phylum Chordata; class Actinopteri; order Pleuronectiformes; family Soleidae; genus Solea; species Solea senegalensis. Next base: position 89,066 of record NW_025321194.1, on the reverse strand, counting down.
TAATGTAAGAGAGGACAGCCATAACTTTACAACAGGTAAACGGAAAACATGCACTCCAAAGCCATATGCAAATGATTACACAAAGATTAACAGCAGGGGGCCATAAATGCAGCAGTATATTCCTTTAAAGCACAAACCCATCGAGAGCTCCTGGTTTATTTTATACAGCTACTTCCAAGTATAGGCTTGGTAACAACATTGTAGAACCTGTCAACAACTTTGTGTACCTGGGGTCCATAGTGACAGACAATGGGGACCTAAAACCAGAAATTATCCGCTGAAGAGCCCTGGTAGCATCAGCTCTGCAGTCCCTCTGGAAACCACTCTGGCGGCACCAGGCCATCTCACGCAAGACGAAGCTACAGATCTACAACTCAGCAATACTATCTATCCTGCGTTACAACTCTGAAACATGGCCCTTACACAAGTCTCTGGCCACAAGACTAGATGGTTTTGATAGCATGGCTCTTGTCTGGTCGCGCAGCGGCACACCCACTGGCTTGGTCATGTTCTCCGTCTTCCCCTTGACCATCGGACGAGAGCCATTTTCCAATTTGACCCGAGGGCTGCAGGCTGGAGACGACCACGAGGCAAGCCCCGCACCCGATGGCTCGACGTTATTGCAGGCGACCTCCAACAACATGGAGTTGCTGTGGTGGACGCAGAGCAGCTGGCTCAAGATCAACAGTGGTGGAAACAGCTTGTTAACCTGGTTGGCTCAACGCACTGAGACGGGACGCCCCCCTGCAAGAGATCTAAAGAAAATAACTACCAATTATCCTATTTTGACGCCAAAAACAGTTAAGAGCTTGGGAGAGGCAGAAGTCTACAATCATGTCTGTAAACTCAGTGCTTTAAATCAGAAAGAAACTGAGATACAGAGGAAAACTGATTGTATACGACCAAGATGGCCTCACATAGTATTGTCCATGTCACCATGTGTCAACACCAAAAAACAAAAAAAAAGTTGGCAGAGTGTTTGGCAAATCTGCTTAAGAAATAGTGCTGCGATTGATCAATTATTAAAATAGCTGCCAATTACTTTGTCAGCCATTTCACTGACTGATCTATTTACAGTGCTATTTATTACACTGCACTATAATGCATTTCCTCGCTCATAAAAACTTCATGAAGGCAATTTCTATTTCCCACATCGGACTTGATAACTTAGCAATAACACAATCAGTGTACTGCTTAATTTAGGACCACATTTAAAAAAAAACAAAACATTCAAGTAAAAAGCTCTGGCATGTTGTGTCTTACATAAATATTAAATAATCTGTTCAACACACACACGACACAAGACGTGACATACACGTTAACTATGTTCAGCAGAATAAATAAGAACAACCTCTAATTGTCTAATCTTCATTTATGCGCCGCTCGGTCAGGAAGGAACCCTCATTATAATTAAACCAATAGTTGAACCATTTATTGCAAAAGAAAAAAAGAAAATGCAAATTCAGTTTGACATGATAGACATTGATGACTCTGCTCTTAAGATGCAGCCACTGAATTACATTTAAAAAATGTTGAGTCCGAAAAGTGGAAGCTGGGGTGATGGTGTTAAAGGTTTGCCAGTGACAGCAGAGTGAGGCGGCGTTTGTGTAGCAAGAAATGAGTGAGGGAGGAGTGTTATTTAAATGGACTGTGTTGGTGTGAGGGTGACTGTGATTGGAGAGTGATTAATAGATTATGATCAGCTTGCTGTCAGCTGATTCTAGCTGGGGCGAAAGACTACCATGAACTGACGCAAGGCCGCATTAGCTCTTTTTATTCCCCCCGTTTAGAAACAGACACCATTTCTTTTCAGCTGCTGACCGTGTTTTTTGCTACATCAGCAAAACACAGTGCAGGTCTGAGGTAGCAGGTTGACAACCAGGTTAACAGCTTTGAAAAATATCTGTCCAGCCAACCATTCCCTAGAAGACACCACACACTAGGGGTGGGAATCTTTAGGGGCCTCACAATTCGATTTACCATTCAGGGGCCACGATTTGATTATGAAACGATTATCGATGCATCCTGAATTGATACGTCTTGATGCACGTTCTATTGCATTGTAAAGAAGTAACGTCTTAAATCACAATTCACATATTTAAGACAAAATGTAAACAGAATCGTGCTTTTACATGAAATGTGTTTACCAGCATCTCTGTGCATCTTTGTTATGTGCTCCCCATAGTATGTCTGGGTGCCTTTTCGTACCATGTATTTTATGTTATTTAACATTTAAATCATCAGAAGTCAGACATTTGTGAATCAATTCAGAATCGTCCATGTCTGAATCGCGATGCATCTAACAATCAATATTTTTCCCCACCCCAAACACAACACAAGAACAAGAACAAATGTCCTGACTGGTTGGTTTCTGCAGATGTTCCTGTGTGGGAGGGTTTTAAACCTGCCGTGTGTCCTGTCTGCACAGCAGCAGCAGCAGCAGCAGCAACAACCCGTGTTTAGGGCCCAGTGTCCTCTCCTGGACCTGGGTGGGGTTATACGTCCATCTGCTCCACACTGACATGAGCGACTTCTGTTTATTTTAGACCAATCTGTCTGTTTATTTATAAAAAGGGTTTGACCACAGCACGCCCTGACCTCCTGGTTCCAACTACACCCCCTGCTGCAGTCATCCGGTTCAGTCTATTGCCAGACAATTTCAGGAGTAGCCTCTTTTTCTGAGCGGTTTGTCGTACTGTTTTCCCTCTTGGGCTTCTCTCTCTGGGGCTCGGTGTCTCACTGTGGAGTCATTTCACTGTCTAATGATGGTTGAGTCCACGGCAAAGACCGTGCCAGAGTAAACAAGGCTTAGACTCAGCCAGTCTGCAGGACGTGTCTCTTCTAATCCAACACTGCACATGCACGTGTCTGAAGGCGTGGACAGTTTAGGAACTGTGCATTCTGATTTCTCATTTTACTATGCCGCAAAATAAAAGATCTGTCAGTGTTTGTTGGATACAAAGAAGTAGACACAGACAAAAAGGATGAGGACACAGTTGATCTCAACAATCTGCTCCACAATCTGTTCTTCCTGCTGGACAGTTCAGTGATACTCTGTGAGTGTAAGCTGCCTCAGCTAATTTGTTTGTATAAAATGAAGGTCGAAAAAAAAAACATACGTTGCAGCTATGCAAATACTTTCTTAGTGTCATCAAGTTTCTGCACTTTAAACTTAGTTAAAACACTTTCTTCACAACTCCACTTTCAACTTACATGACTTTGGATCATCGAAGATAGTCTAGTATATTATTATCCTCAGAAAAATGCTCAGAAAAACCCATCATACTGACAGGACAGATGCAAACTTGATTAAAAGGAGTAAGTCAGATAGCTGAACTAGAAAAAAAAAAAATCATTGTATTGGACCTGGTGTAGTTCAACAATCAAGATTGTTGTCATAACTTTCCCCTTACATGTACTTTCTGTTTCTTTTGTAAATGAATGCAGTAACTTTCGCTGAAGAGCATCAGTCATTGAGACGCATGTATGTTCATAATCGATCATTAATCTTGCTTGGTCCAAAAAATGTGAGAAAAGGTTAAAAAAAATGGTGATGTTCTCAAATGTGTCCTCAGTTTTACTGAATTCTTTGTTATATGGAGCAAAGAAAAATAGTTGGCAATGCATTTAGTAATTGACTGACAATCCATTGTTGCAGATCTTGAAACGTTAACTTCAGAAACGTGCAAAAGCACTTGTAGAAACTGTACACACACATTCATGCGTAGGCCTACAGGAACAACACTAAGGGCACTAACCACAAAAATATTAAACCTAAAACCAGGTCCTGAAAAAGCCCCTTTAAAGTTGAAGGGCCCAGACAAAAAGTCAAAAAGAGTTTTTGGACCTCACAAAGATATGAATAACAAGTAGACACACACACAGACACACACACACACACAACAACCACTGCCGTGGTACAACCAGGCACCAGACTGTGCCATCAATTTCAGACCAATGGGTGCAGAGCTGGATGGAGACGTAAGACATTAAAGAGCACATCTTAAACAGCACAGGGGGAATTCATAAAAACAGAGAGAGGGACTGTTTCAACGTCAATGTTGGCCGAATGTCAACAGCTGTGTGCATCTAATCTAAAAGGCATTTTTGAGGAGAGAGAGAGGTTCTTTATAGACAGCAAGGACCGTATATACAAAATCTGTTTCCCATAGATCGTCTGAAGAAGACATGGAAAGTAGTGCTGCACAGTATATTGTGCAACGTCAGGATCACCGCTGCTAAACTTTCACACGATGATTCACAAACTCAAGCGTTTCGGAGCAATATTTCTTTCATTCCAGTTCAGTGTTGTTCCTTTTCTCTCTTCTCTTCCTGCTTCTGCTCAGTCTCATGTGTGAGCGGTGGCAGAGCGTCTCTCTCTCTCTCTCTCTCTCTCTCTCCCTCACACACACACGCACACATAGCGGAGGTGAGATGAGCGCCGCTGTTTTTATGCTGCTTTGATGAAGTTTCTGGCTTTACAGCACATATATAGTGAAGGTTTTATGATACATCTTCAATCTAGTTTGTTTTTCTTATTTGTTACTGTAAATCAATACATATCGAAACAAATGTCTTTATTTGTATTTGTTCATTTATCGCACTCGACATCTTCTGCACAATATTCAACATTATCTTATATGGCATGATTTCCTCATATCGTGCAAGGTCTTCAATGCCTGGTTGAGAAAACATGGCGCGTTCTCCGTGCATTATGACGACAACTTTAACAGGACACCAGGAAATCCTGGGATTTGACGTGTTTCTCAGGAATAAAGTGTTTAAGTCAGACTGGACCAGGCTTTCTGTGCTTTCCTCAACAATGTTTACAATGCGCCCTCCCCTCAGTCAAACATCTTCCTGGACCCCGAGTGTGAGCTCACTTCCTGGTCACAATAATTCACCAACTGGGTTCCTCTGCTTCACAAGACACAACCTGCAGGAGAGGCTGGGCTTTAACACAGATGCCAGAAATCTAAAGGAGGGGTGAACATCAAAATGTTCCCTCTGTAAATCTAAGAAAAGAACATTTTTGAGATAATGTAGTGAGGTTCTTCAAGAACTGTATGAGCCCACGTGCCTGAGCACAAGAGAAAAAGGCACAACAAAGTCAATTTAAACGGCTACACTGTCACTATAACACTCCAGCACTTTATAGGCTTTATGGCAGAGTAGACAGATGGATATATGTAAGCTTGGCTGTGGTTTGTTAAACAGCCTTTTTATGGATTGTAAGAGACAAGGTTTTCTGTTCTGATGAGACTAAAATATAACTGTTCACTTCAAGGCATCAAGTCTGGAGGTAACTGGGCACCTGCCCAATACCATCCCAAAAGGGTGGCCCAAGTAGGGACATGAAGACTGGTTGGGGTTTGTGAAGCCAAATGAGCTAAATTGGTCGATGTACAGAGATACCGTTAATGAAAACCTGGAGTAGAGTCCTCAGGACCTCCAACTGGACTGTGACCCTAGTGACACAGCCACAGGCATGCTTGAGGGACAGCTCTGTGAATGTCCTTGAGTGGCTCGGACTCAGTCCTGACTTTAACCCAATCAAACATCCCTGGAGACCTAAAACATGGCTGACCGCAGATGGACCCTCTCCAACCAGACAGAGCTCAAGAGCCAGAGGAAAATGTCTTAGAATGTGCAAATCAGGTGCAATCGCTGAAAGATTCAGGTGCTACAGCTAAATACTGAATGTACTGTTTGTTTGTTTTTACACATTTTAAAGAAAGTTAAAGTTCGGTTTTCAATTTGTCATTTGTGTTATCCTATAAACTGAAAATGTATTTAAATAATTAGTATTTTAGCAACACATCTGAAAAGGTCTGATAACTGGGACAAAAAAAACAGATGAAGGAAGAACTCAACTATCACAAATTAACATTTTGGCAGTGCTGTAAAGACAGTTTACCATGGTAAAACATCCAACCAGATCACTGCACAAATTCTCCAATTCATCACAGTGATTTCACAGAAAATGTTTCTGTTATAAATAGTGGTATGTCTCTGGTAGCTGAGGGGTAAAGACGCATATAACCCATTGCAACGTTGCTGGTTTAACTTCAGCTTGGAAGCCGTCCCACCGTTTTTTTATTATGCAAATTGAATTGAACTATATGCAAAATGATTCCAAAAAAAAGTGGTGATTCAGCCCTGCGAAGGAGGACTGCCTTACAATTAGCCTGATCCCTTTAAAAGAAAATCACATTTGGTGATAAATGGATTTAAGAACAAAGACCATTTGCAAATTAAGATTCTCACCAACAAATACACACACACACAAGACTGATCGATTTGCATTGTACTAAAGCTCCTCTCTAGAAAACAATGTTTGTGGCTTTACCCTCTCAGTGAGTGGTCACACGAGGGACTCCCAGCATCCATCAGCAGGGGTTCAAACTTACATCCACTGATCATTTAAGTCTCGGTGCATCAAAAACCCAGTAGCCGTGATAGTTGCCCCGAGATTTGCCTGTCTCAGTATTTGGACCCCAGATTAGCAGGCAGCCCCCAGTCGCTTGCTGTGATCGGGAAGCTGATCACGTATAATCACTTTTCAACGATAAACAAGCACAGTGCGTTCAGGTGAGGCTCATAGACGATGCCTTGAACAGCAGGAGGTCAGGAAACAGATTTCCAACTCATATCATAAAGAAACTGAGGACTGCTGAAGGGAGGCTGTATTTTTCAATCAAAATGTAATAAATTATTAGTCGTGTGTGTCTGTGTTGACTGTAGTCTGCTAGTGTTAGGATAAAGATTTCAGAGAGCCTCCCACACAGTTTTTATTTCACTGCTATAAAGGAAAAAAAAAAGAAAAATTAGACAATCTACCATCAGACTAAGTTTCATCTAGGTCCAGATTTTAATTTGACATAAAAAAAAATATCGATTGATACCAGGAGATGAAGAAGATCTTGCAGATGAACTCTGCATGAAAAGGATAACGTGATTTCTGTTCCTGTTAAAGGTTTGATTTTGGAGGAAGAACTGATGCTGCAGGGGTTTTTTTTTCAGATTAATTTAACACCATTTCAGAAAACACTCCTGTATCAATGAATCTAATGCATCATCAGCACAAATTCGCTGAAGCTCAAGTCAAAGGTACCGGACCAAAAATACCCGTGAAAAGTTAATTTCACTATCATGCAAGGAAATACGAAAACAGGAAATCCTCAAAATGAAGGAGATGATGTGAGATTTTGTTCTTTTTAAATTGATTAATGGTCTAAAATATACACCGAATATCAAAATTTTAACATTTGTTTTACTTTGTGTTGTGCTGAGAAGCAACTGACTATGACATGAAAGCAACAAGTGATGGGTGAAAATGGTTTGGTGAGGCACAACCTTATCAATCACCTTTTTAACTGATGGATTTTTATCTCAGAAAGACGACTTGTCAAAACAAAACAGTCTTTGCTAAGCTGGTTGTTTTGCTCTTGAAAACACCTGGGGCTTTACCGCTACGTACCACACATTGACACCACACACACATTGTCTCTAAAGCTTTTCTAATGAACATAGATTGTGCGAATGATTATATTGTATGTAGAGTGGCAGTGTTTAGACTGACGGGCCCTGGTGTGTTTTTCAGGTCACTTGTATGACTCAGCCATAAACATTATCCATGAAACACAATGTGCACAGCAGACATGGCGTTAATGCCATCCCACATCACAGTCAAGATATAAACGCATATGTGTACTATACTGTGTGCATGGCAGATCGTCTCTAACAGCCCATTTCTACAGTATACCAAGAGCTGACAGGAGGAGCAGATGCTGAGAGAAAACAGCAGGAGAAAAGCGCTCAGAAGTCTTTGCACATAAAACAGGCCAACACTGACAGACAGGGATACCACCTGCATCTGCCACCAAAAGAGACACACACATCATTTTGTGCGCTGGTCCATGAAACATCAAACAGCGGATGAGAAAACCTGCGAGAGACGGAGACTTTACATGCTGCAGTTCTGCTGTCATTTCAGATTTGTGTTTGATGTGGCCCAGTGTAATTTAAAGGACTGAGGATACTGTTGATTAATCAATAATCAAATGTATTGCTTCAGGATTTCCAGGTCTTCTCTGTTTATTTGCGATTGACAGTTAAATCTCTTTGACTTTAAAACAGTTTGACTGAAACTAGATCTGTTAAATTGTGAAGGACCATTTTATTATCAATCCCAATAATAACTCAAAATGACAATTAAAAAATCTGGCACAGCCCAGTTTCTGTTTGCAAAGGTAGTTAATCCAGTTTTATTGACAATCAAGTTGCAAAATAAATGCAGCGTAAATGTATTTTACAATGATATGTCATAGATTAATGACAGCACCTGTTTTAAACATCAACTTGAGTCATTTATCAATCAAAAATATCAAAAATCTTGACATTTCTCATTTTCTATGTTTAGTAAAAAAAAAAATCAATTTGAATTCAGCTGTACATAAAATAAATATTGGCAGCTTAACTCCAGTACTGACTTAAGTAAAAAACCTACTAAGATAATTCAGACTGTATATTACTCAGATCTCTGCACTAAATGTCAGATTGTTGGTTCATTTTTTTATTGCCATGAGGGACTGTCTTCACATTCAGCAAAACTGGAGGGCAATTATTCATCATCTCAACAAAACCTTCAAACACACTTTGTGTCTTGGTGCAAGGATCAGCTTAAGCTGACCATTGATATTCAGAGTTAGAGCCCTTTACATATTCTCTCAAATATCATCCCTTATCAAGCTTTCTCTATGGCCTAAAAAAGAGAGAGACCTGGTATCATCTCTGTGAATATCTAGGGGACATTAAATCTCAAAGGATGAAATGGAGACTTATACATCTGACCTGGAAGAAAAATAGAGATACTGTAAAGTGACACAGTGGTCACTGCATTGTCTCCCTGACATTACAATGTTACTTTTATGTGAGGATGTTGTTCATATCTGTTGTGTGTTTGAATATGTTATATTGTATGGGCGGTATAATATAGCACTTTGAGATTTGTTGTTCGAATGTAAAGTGCAATACAAATAAAATCTGTTATTAGTATTATTATTATTATTATTATTATTGTTATTATTATCAATATATGAGTATATTAAACAGTAAATATCAGTCCAGAATTGGTTTGTACAGGTCTGGATGTGTATAATAGTGAAAAAAAAATATTAACTTGTTCAGTTCTTATGTCTGCTTCGTAAAAAAGGAAAAAGGTTGAATAAAAATCTTATGACAGCAAAGTCTTGTAGCCCACACATGAAATCAATCATACTCCACATAGTAACAGAAACTGAAGGTTTCCATTCAAAGTTTGGGATTAGACTCAGCTCCTCACTTACAAAAGCCTGAACCTCTACAGTGGTGATTATGAGCTCTTCCTTCTCTTGTGTACAGAGACTTTGAAAGTAAATCTCTGCATCAACAACACATTTCAAACTGTGTCCAAGTGTCCCAGCAGCAGAAGCAGTGGTGTTATTTTAGTGTGTTGTAGCAAACAGCCATGTGTGTGTGTGTGTGTGTGTGTGTGGGTGCGTAGCGGTTTAACAGCGGCAACATCCCGGGGAGGATGTTGAAGCAGCTCGGCTAATCTCAGGCTCCGTGTACAGGCGCCAGCGGCGGAAACGACGCCGTTCGCCGGGTGTAACTGCGGGTTGTTGGGGCGGTAAAGCCAAACAACTACTGGAAGATGAGTGAGAGCTCTGTTTGCCGCTTTTACCTCCACAGAACAGCCTCCCGTCTTCCCCTTCATTTAGTTACAACCAGCTCACTTCCCCACCTAAAAACTGTCAACATGTCTACATTTTTGCACTCACCTCACTCCGGGTCGAGATGTTCACACCGAGGGGAGAGAAAAGCGAAGGACCGTCCGTGGTATCCCAGAATTTTAAACTTGTCCCGTTAGTGCAGACACTGATAGGCTGGAAACGAAACGCTTCACGTTAAACTGAGTGAGTCCGTTATCGTACGTGTGTGTGTGTGTCTGCCACTCTGCAGAACCTCTATCTCTCTCTCCCCCTCTCTCTCACTCCTTGAGGGAGGAGCTGAGCGGGAGGAGGAGTCTGAGGGCGGATGCAGCCGCACTGAAGCAGCAGGAGCGCAAAAAAGTGGGGCCCGTCGCGCTGTAGTTGCCCCTGCACCGCACAAAATGTTTATCTGTGAAAAAAAGTAAAGTAAATGTGGGTTATATTCTCTGGGAGTGTCAATGTGAATGTGATACAGATCCATTGGGTGCATGATGCTGATCTGATGCATACACAGTTTAATCCAGCTAAGGCCATAGTCCGACTAAGACAGGCAACCGGACAACTTGCCCGAGCCAGAGTATACACACGGAGGGAGGAAAAAAAATCTAGTTATTGGCCGCGCACATCTGCCTAGGTGGCGCTGTATCTCTCATTAATTGGTGCACATTGAATCAGTTGGAATGGCGAGATGGAGTGTGCTGTGGTTCCGTATGTTTCGTACCTGCTGTGTTGTCTGAAGAAAGACTTCCAGGTCAAAGACCAGGGAGGAAATTTTGGTGCATGCACAGAACACCACGTCCGAATCCAGTCCGACTAAGTGTATACATGCAGGAGTAGTCAAACTCATGAATTACATTATCTAGGTATGTTAGTCCAACCAAGACTAGCTCGAACAGTATGTGGTGAAAGATCATTTTCACTGTATATTTTGCTAAAAGAATATACAGCCCATGGAACAAACTTTACCTGAGGGGACTATAGCTGTGCTAATCTGTTAACATGTGTGAAATGAAAAGCCAGACAGATGCACCACACTATCCTTTATGATAAATTAAAAGGTTTGCCACGTTATCTCACGGATAGACATTATTCTGGAAACTACACATTGTAAATGGCTTACTCTCCAGCACTAAGCTCCATAGAGAAAACCTGAGTTTTTATCTCGCAGGACACAGGAGCTGCTAGTTTACGGCTGTTTGTTTGGTGAGTTTGTGTCAGTTATGTAAATCTAAACCAAAGGTTTCAAATGCCAAAGTTACAAACTAACACATTTGATCTTAATGATGGAGGAAACTGCAGTTTAACAACTTATTGTCACTGTGAGCCTTTTGGAGTTCATTCGTCCTTAAATTGAAGCTGCAGGACTTTCTGGAGACTGGTGTAACATATTTTGCTGCCACAGAGGAAATCATGACAAATCCTAAAAGTAGGAGAGACTCTTGAAAGAAGCTCAAATTTCAAAAAGTCTTACATGAGTGAGACTACAGCAGTTATCTTCACAGATGTCTGGCCATATATTTTATACGGCAAGCACATGGTTGACACAGGCCTTTGTAGAAATGAGCAGACGACAAACTTTACATCACACAGTCCTTCACAGACACGTGGCATCTGGAGGAAACTGTAAATGAAGTGTGCACCATGTCTGAGCCTGAGATTTACAAAGAAACACATGTAAAACCTTCTCCTTGAATGATGCAACTACAAATACATTTGTAAATGCTTCTGCATGTTTCTACATGCTCGTATGAAACAGCCACCTGAATATATTTGGAACAATCCTCATGCAGCGATAGCTTTAACCCCTCTGGCTGCCCTGGGCCGGCACACTCTCTTTTAGTGACGGGTTCTTTCTGCCAGTACACCAGCCTGCACTTACCTGAAGGCCTTCATTAATTCTGACCTGTGGAAAACCACAAGAGGAGACTTTCAGTCCGAAAGTGACCTGTAGTCAGACAGGTTCCAAAAATAGACCTGAATAAGACCCAACACTGTGGTTTGGATAATAAGACCCACAGTAGAATTCACCCGACCTGAAGAGACAGAGAGAGCAAATACCAAAATTGGCTGAATTGTGATCCTGCCACCAAATGATGAGCTGTATGAGTATAGAGCCACAGTACATGTTATTCCCTCTGCACATCACAGTTCAGTGTGACTGATCATCCAGATTGCAGCTCAGGTATTAGACTGAGCCTGTTCTCGTTCCCAAAACATCATATGCCACTTTGTCATGTCCCTCAGCATTACACAACATGCCCCTCCACATCTGAAAGAGGCTTTCAACTGACTTCAATTGAACCCGAAGGGCAGAAGGGTTCCTTGTGCATCTGTAAGACAACACTGATGTAACAGAGCGGTGGTATATGATGTTTCTTGAATGGGCCCTTTGCACAGGTCACAATACTATAATAGCTCTATCTCTTTTGGACTACATGCTGATTCATTGTCACACTGTATAAACGTACATGAACTCAAAATAGCTGCTGTGCAAAAGGCCCATTGCGGTTAATCTGCCTATAAACTAGCTGAGTTGGCTGACCTATGTTAAAAAACATTTGTATGTGGATGTACATTTGTGTGCCTTTATTTGCACTGTTTACAAGCATTGACAACTTGTGTGTGATGCACTTTGCCAGTTAAGTTGATTTTACTGTGCTGCAGTACAGTCATTAGCACTAAAAACGTACATTAATGTGGTCACCGGACAAAAAAACATTGTTGTTGTTTTATGTGCCACCAACTCACTCAGAAACATTTTCATTACATTAAAGCAGTATTATGCATTACAGTTGACAATAAAAGTAAAACATTACCCATACTTGCGCTAGCAGTTAGCACGCTAGCCAGAGGTTAGCACACTAGCTGGCTAACATGTCATTTGCTGTTGTGTTCTATTATATTGGTTAGCTGCCATGTTTCATATTATGGTGTGTTTATGCCGTTTGATGTCAAGTGTAATAGGTCAGCTCTCATCAGCTAGCAGTACTTGTGTGCATGCTGTGTGTTTGTGCAATGACGCTGTGCTGGTTGTGTCATTGCTGTCACACTGTTCCTGATTATTATTTCTTTATTGTTATATTCAGACCAAACTTGTATACACACATACTGAGTTGGAAGTTGCTGCTCTGATTGGAAGTAAAGTGACGCTCAAGGGAGAACTGCTTCACCTTGTCACTTAAGACCTCAAGGACTCGCACCATTTTCTCAACTCCAGCACAAAGCTCTGCTTCCTGATACAAGGTAATAACACTGTATTCATAGAGGATTGCAGAAATTCAGGAAAACTGTTTTGTCTTCCACAATTTGAAAGAAAAGCTATTTTATTTATATTTCTTTCATATTTCACCCGAATGACTAATAAATGACTCATGCTGCAACTTAAAAATAAAAGATTGGTTACACTGTGTTCATATTTAGGTGTGCAATAATGAATAACAAAACACATGCGCATGCATTTAAATGTTTAAGTGCATATTTGGGGCTGTGCATTTTATTCAGTAGGTGAAAATGCTAAATAAACACATTACAGACAAATCACAAATGCAAAGGTTTCCCTGAGGAGGATGCGCTCTTTTATGTCTCCTATAAATTACTTTTTCATCTGAAGTTTAGCTCGGAAATTTGGTGTGTCCTCATGTCCTGCAGTTATACTGTGCATCAATCTCTGTGGGTGCAGTCCTGAGTGGGTAAATAGATGTATTAAGGTTACAATGTCATAGGCAATATTCAATGTTAATAGAAAATATTCATTTAAAAAATGACAGGATAACCAGAGACATTCATTAGAGTAACAACACAGTGAGAGGAACCACCAGAAAGAAAAAAAGACCACTAGAGTTTGAGTTAGAGATTTTAAAGAGAAAGCGTTCTCCAAAGAGAAGACTTTTCAAGTGTCTCTTGAAGATAGAGACCAGACCAGCTCATGCTCGTATGCCAGACCCAACCAGAAAGCTTTTAGGAGTGATTCAGACAGTAAATGAGCTGCCCCACCTTCCTTCTTGCTTTCAATTATTTATCATCCAATACTTTAATTATTGTTGTTGTCCAAATGAGAAAAACACTGTCTGCTCTGTGAGTCAATGTGGAATTATCTCATAGAGCTTTTAAAACATGACAGGTAAAGAAGGCACAGCAATGCCCAATATAACATTCTGTTACCAAACAAAGTCTCCTGGGCAAAAAGCGTAAACAAAAGTTTTAACATTATATCACACAGATTTTAGAATCTGGGTCAACAGTCATTTTCAGAGAAACAAAGTATTTGTCCCCATTGAAGCTGGAAATGGCAGACAGGCTTTAGTCTTTACATATTTCATGGATTTGCACTTGCCCCACTTCTGCCAGGCAGAAGAAAGGGGGTGGTTAGTGTTGTTTTGGGAGTGGCATGACTCAACAAAGCCCACAAATAAAAAAAAGAAGGTTGGGTCTCTGCCCATGTCCCTCAAGCTGACACGAGAGACAATTTTAGAGCAATGGAATTTCGTTATAAAGAGGCTGGAGTCTTTGGTGCTTAAAAATGATTAAGATGCTCATTACACCCTACATTGCTAAGTCAATTTATAAGTCAGAACGCTCCATCACCAGCTGTTATAGGCAAATAGAGTCAATCTTGTTGACTAATGCTGTCTCTCTGAGTTATGCTATTAAAAATCATATTATAAATATGCTCAGAGATACTTGTCTACATTGATCCACCCTCTTCTTTCTGTGTCAATCTCTCTCTCGCTCTCTTTTATCTCCGTGGTGAAGAGAAGATCTGTGCCAAGTAGCTGCTGCCAGCTATGATGAGCCCATGTTGTCAAATCCTGCAATTAAGATATTAGCACATCAACGAGGATGGAGCGTACTCATATTACCGACAAAGTCCCTCTTTTTTCTACTAAGTTGTACATTAATCATTAATCAGACGTAAAATTTTAAGTGTTATGTATCGCAGTGTAATTTGAACTATTAATGAACTTGTGAATAAACAGTGTGCTGTCAAATAATAACGAGCCTCACAGTGAGGATCCTTGAGTCTTTCTCACAGTGTACAGCCCACCAATTAATTTCAAGCAGCCCGTCACTTAATTCATGTTTTTTTAATTAATACTAGATACATTTTTACATCATCAATAAGTGTGTATTGTGACATATTTTCATCATAAATATTATTTTGATAATTTATTATCATTTGTTTCCAAATGACCGGCCCCCCACTGACCAACTAGACACTCAGTAGCCCCCAGGTCACTTGAGTTTATGACCCCTGCTCCACATGCATGTGTATTTCAGCAAGTTTTACTTTCACATTTTAGAGGGAAATTTACATTTCACTACATATTTCATTGATTGCTATGGTTACTATTATTCCACAGATTTAGTTTTGTCAAATAAAACAATCCACAATGTTAAATATTTAACTGTTTGGCTAATGAGAAGTAAGATTATAGTATGGTAATAGTAAAAGTAGTAGTATATAACATTATCTAATGCATACTGAGTAAGTAGATTTGATTATTTACACAAGATTTTGATTTTTTTCCCCGATTTCTTTTATATTTTGTTAAAATCATGATTATCTTAGTTTAAGGTTTTTGTCGCATATGTTTTCCTGGCTTCACATGTAATTGCTGTGCTATTTGATTTTCTCTACAATAACAAGTCTTTATGCCATTCTTTGCCATTCTGCCATTCTGCCTTCCATTATCCTAGGGTAGTCATTTTAACTTTGACGAAAATAAAAAACTGCCCGTCATGAATGGAAGCAAATGAATCCAGATGCGATCCTGTGTCTCTGAAGTGTTATTACTATAAACTGACCCAATTATCTTATTACACACTTTAAAGTTCCAAAATGTGTATTGAAATAACATTACAACTTTGACCGAACAAACAACAATCAAAGTTGAGAACTCACCACAAAATAATTAAAAGAACTCACAGTGACAAGCTGATTAACCCTCTGTGCTAACACGGCACAGATCTGTGCCGCAGGTGCACCCATGGCAGTGGGAATAATACACAACTCCAAATATGGACATCCATGGGGTGTGTGTTTATAGGTCACATATTCAGGCCTTTAAAAATCCTTTTTTTTCTTCTTATGTGTTTCTGAATTCTGAATCATTTCATATCACATTTTAATAGTGAGATAAAGTAGCAATAATTGTGCAGAAGTCACAAAATAGACTTTTTCTTTTCTTTTTGTTCATAAAAAAACGAGCCAAGTGAACTATGGACTGTGACATATTTCCATATTTCACAAATTCAATCTGATTTTTAACATTTTGAGCACTTTTTGCTCAGGTGTGTTTATGTAGTTAGTGAAAAAGTTTTTTTCCCCCATCAGATTGCCTAGGTTGTGCTGAGAAAAAAGGATATACAGTATATAGACACTCTATATTACACATTCTTATATCCTCTGTATATATTGTATGTTTAAACACAGCAATGGAAAAAAAGCACTAACTTCTTTAGCTGTTTAAGTTGCTTTCAGTTGTTATCGCAACAGTTGCATTGTGTAAGCTGCATGTTGTGGCTGAGGTGCGCACAGACAGACTATGTACATACATACAGGAGACAGTGATTGGACACAGCTGATAATAGCTAAAACATATTTCTGAATGGAGGGTGTGGATTGAATCAGAGTGTTGCATTTAAATGCTCTACTCCATGCACTGAAGGTGACAATGCTTCATAAAGATGCAAACAGAACAGCTGCAAATGACACACGCTGCCTCTTAGTTCATTCAGCTGGTAAATAAGAATACTTTGCCGCCATATAAAACTGAAACAGTGTCTGCGGTCGAATTATTACTAATGGGGTATAAAGGGGTATATAATGCAATACATATATGTATATATATATATATGTATATATATATATATATATATATATATATATATATATATATATATATATATATATATATATGTATGTATATATATATATATGTATATATATATATATATATATATATATATATATATATATATATATATGTATATGTACATACTGTCTCACTATATGTGACAATATGTGCCAATAGATCTCCATGTTCACTTTAACCAGGCTGTTCAAAATGTTTTCCCCTGGCATTAAAAGGGGGAAAGATGTTTCCCTGTGAATGTTTTCCACTCCTGCACGGAAGGAAAAACTGGCATCAGCCATCGAGCTAAAACCCAAAACCTGCATGACATAATTTACTCTGTGATAAGAGTCCTGCTGTGTCAGTGATTCTCCAGGGAACTTAAAAAGACTGCGTCATAATGACAGCCTAAGAGAGAAGAGAAATCACAAATAACAGTCCCCAGCATTTCCTCCAGCATTTTTTGCATATTGCTGACGTCTCAGTCGAAAGGAGAAGTTGTGCATTTAGAAGCTGGAACAAACCTTTGTGCTGCAAAACACCTCAGCTGACTGGTTTTGGGCAATTTGATTATTTTATTTAATACTCTAATCTTTCTTTTAGAGAATACTAAGTATTAGAATGACATCAAATAAGCTTAAAAGTATTTTCAGAAATACTCTTAATGTAATAATACAGGGGTGTCAAACTCAAATGACCCTGGGGGCCAGTGAATGTCTGGTGACCCTATAATTATAACACAGTATTTCATCGGGATAATGCAGTTAACATATTCATGATGATGTTTCACACAATTTCAAAATAATGCACTTGTTTTGATATGGAAACATGTACAGCATACACTAAAAAACATATTTATAATGCAACTAAGGCTGTAAATAACGATTATTTTCATAATCGATCAATCTGTCCATTATTTTCTCGATTCATTGAGTAATCGCTTGGTCCATAAAATGTCAGAAAACGTTAAAAATGTTGATCAGTGTTTGTCAAACCCGGAAATGATGATGTTCCCAAATGTCTTGTTTTGTCCAGCAACCAAAATGATTCACTTTTAATGACTTCTTTGTTTTATGGAGCAATGAAAACAGAAAATATTCACATTTAAGAAGCTGAAACAATCAGAAATCTTTCTTTAATAATGAAAAAAGCTTCAAACAGATGAATCGATTACCAAAATAGTTGATTTATTTAGTAAACGATTAATAATCGAGTAATTGTTTCAGCTCTAGGTGCAACATAAATGTGTTACCATTATAAAAAATATTGCTAGCAAACAATATCAAGTATTATATTCTATCACCTCGTTAAAGGTATGGTAAGTAAGTGCTGGGCCTATCATTGAAATAGTCTCAGTGTGAAGAAAAAAGACCTTTTACTGGTTTCTGAAAGCACAAGGCAACAAAACAGGTCAAAAGGCTACTAGAAATGAATCTTTAGATAACGACAAGGATGCTTACTGGTCAGCAGACAAGACGAACTGGCAACAGACACAGGAAACACGCGGGCTAAATACACAGGTGAAACACATCAGGGCGGGGCAGGTAATCACAGAGGAGGGAAACTTTACAGGAAGCAGGCTCTGAAACGAGAGGTAATGGTAATTATTTCAAAATAAAACAGGAAACACAAGACTCCTCAGGGATGTTACACCGCCACTTTGACACCTCTGCTCTATCACATAAGAGTACTTCATTCAAATACGAATCAAGCAAAAAGTATTAGATTTTTAATCATAAATACTTTCGTCACAGTTAGTTACTGCAGTTTGTGCGTAACTAACATGCATAATAGTATAATAGGCAGTAATTTGCAGTAGTTATTTAATTGCTGAAAAATACTAGTTAATACTTTTGCAGTAATATTTTCAGCACAATGTCTACTATTGAATATTTTGAGGACATCTGAAGGACCAAACACAAAACGTGTCACGTCTTCTTGCATTGGCTTGAGCTGTAAGTGCTTATTTAGCTGCTTTTCCACCCCTGATTGCAGGCAGGTTATTCAGCCGGTGTCAAGTTGTGCCTCTCAAACAAAGACGTATATTGAGCTCCTCTCCATCCCACTGTAGCAGACATTGATTATCACACATGTCGTGCTGACAGGAGCGATACTGTGGCTCTGAAGGCCTCGAGCTCTGAGTGTTCCTTTGAAGAATCTGACAGTAAACCAAACCATGCCCTGATTCCCCTTTTTGGCATCACAATGTCATTCTCTTTCATTCTCTGGACTTTTTTTTTTTTCCTCGAGTTTCATTCTTTTCTTGGCGTTGCATCACTGTCCATGTCATACTGGACCTGACTTTGCTTTTAATGTTCAAAACTGGGTTTTGTCTATCGTTTGAAGAAATGAAGGAGAATTGTACAGCGTTCATTCTTATCTGTGTTAGATTATGGTGATGTGATTTGCACGCATGCAGCTTCATCTCATTTTATATTGTATTTTATATGAATCTGTAGGCTGGAAAATGCATATGCATATTTTGTTTTACTATCAAGGCCTTTTTATACGTAAACTTCCTATGTATGTTTCTAGCCTCCTGTCAGCAACTAACACCAGGTTTTTTTAAATATTCCCAGCATGAACTCTGAATTCAGTGAAACTGCTTTTTCCATCTACGCACCATGGACATGGATATGAGGTGTAAAACACAATTTCACTACAAACACTGCCTTCTTTAAACATGTTGAAATGCATTTTATGGACCGTCATGAAAGAAATATGTTGTTGATTTACATAACCTGTTTGAGCACTTTACTTTATTATCTCTCTCTTTTTTTTACCTCCTTTTAAAGGGACACTTCACCAAAAAAGATACTGCACACACGCTCTGAGACACATGTCCCATTCCCAAAAGAACACAGGGAGTCGGGATTGAAAGAAAATAATATAAAATTGACTATCAGTCGATGTTAAAGTGACTTCAGTACGTTGCTCTCCACTGAGTTTTATGTGTTATGAGTGAAGGATCTTCATTAAGCAAAAATAAATAATATGCCAGCACTGTTAGACAAAGTGAAATAAACAAACACAGCAGCATCACAAGGATCTTAGGTTTATTCTGGAAAAACTTTTTATTCTGTTGTGAGTTTTACATCTGAAATTGTCTTGTTTTATGTAACTATTAGTTTTATCTGTGCTGCTATCTTGACCAGGACTCCCTGGAAGAGAAGATCTTGTATCTCAATGGGACCTTGGCAAAATAAAGGATAAATAAAATTCACCTTGCATCTATAAAAGCAGTGAGGTATTAACGCTCTGCTGTATATATATATATACATATACATATATATATACTCTCTCTTCTCTACATTTGCAGCTTTCCATACAGAAAGCAAGACTGCTCCCTTGTGGTTGATCTGTGCAATTACATATGAAGCAACAATGATGATATAAAGCTGTTGAGCTGCTGTGAACAAAACCACAGAGGTTTTGTATTTATAATATTTATATTTCAAATCATATTTACTATCACTGCCTGTGTGTCTCTGTGTCCCAGTCAATATTTTCAAATGTTTCCCACTGACAACAATGTGCAGGAAGAAGTGTAGTACACACATAATGACATAGAGGGGCGCTGGTGTGGTGTTATGATCTGTCAAGAAATTAATCTACACCTGTCCAAAAGCATGGCAGGAAATATAGTCCCTGTATAGTCTGATAACAGTCTTTATATGTTATTCTAGTAAACAAAACAAATGTGTTTATACATGGAAAAATAGGTCTTATAATCACACAATTTATAACAAACATGTTGTGGTTTTTTTTTTTATCATTTATTGTGTTTATGTGTGCCTCTTGGCCAGGAAAAAGAGATTTAATCTCTGGGCTAAAATATAGTTTAAATGAAAATATAAGCATGTGTATTCAATTTTGTATCATAGACAATCACTTTCACTGGGAACTCATTCAGAAAACAAAGTTTTAGGCTGCCATCAGAAAATGTATCGCACTGGTTACAATCTTATCTTTTCTCGCCTCATGTAACTCCTTTGTCAAACGTCATCACAACTCGTGCTGCTCTGTGATACTATGTTGCCCAGCTTCCAATCAGGCTTAATCCCAAAAGCAGGATATTGTTTTGAATGAGGGAGAAGTGGTTAAATATAGCAAGCATTTCCAGCCTCGCTTGAATAGTGTGCATTGTCTGTGAGTTCATGTAATCGCTCTGCTCACGTTGAACCTCTGCCCTGTAATCAAACCAGCAGAAGCAATAATTCACAAGTTCATGGAAATAAAAAAAAAATTGTAATTGGTTGGCAACTCAACTTCTGCAGGAAATAAGTTATATGATCAATGTGAGAAGTTCCTTTCTTTCTTTCTTTTTTGTATTTGGGAGCTCTGCAGACAAAGATTGGAAGCCGCTGCATGAACCTCCAACAGCTACAGGTAATGATGAATAATATTTGTGGTGGCACAGACTTGATAGTGTGGGTCACTTCAGGGAACTTCCCTGACAACCAACTGCAGGCGATCAAAAATTTTAAAAATGAAAGTTTTAGGATAAAAACTTGCACTTGTAAATATCAGCTTCAGTGTAGAACTCAGATGTTGATTTTAACCTAAAAGAAATTTAATTATCTTTCGGGACCTAGACAATCTCATAGTTCTCACCTGAAGAGAACCACTTTAAGAGGATAGTGGTTACTGTCAACATCCAGAGTATTCAAAGTGTCTGCCATCCAACACCTGATATAGGGTGAAAAATGTGATTCATTTAGTTATTTTATCTGCTGTGTAACATTTCCCTCATCTTCTGTGCACTGAGGCACTCACACATTTGTGAATGCCTGTCAGAAATAACCACACATTTGAGCTTTCTTTATACTCGTTTGGTGCAAGTTCACTTCATCATGACCAGGTGTCTATTGTCGCTGGGCAGCTTTCACGTGCTTCGGTGGCACGACGTCAAGTAAACAAGAGAGCAGATGTCTTGGCCCTTTTCCCCCAGGTTTACTACAGTAAAGCAGCTGAAGGCCTTAAGGACGTTAGGAATCCAGCTTAATGCACACATGTCCGAATGTGCACCAGACTCTCTCTGTGCGACTTACACAGGGTTCACTGTGTGAAAGTGTGAGTGAATGAGTGAATACACTTTAAACAGTCAGAATATCAGGCTGTGCATGACTATTTTCTCCATGACTGTCTTTCAGCGGGGGGATGCAATCATCATCTGCAGGCATATTCTCTGTCTCCATGGAAACACAAAGCAGGAGGTGTGGCCTACAAAAACCTTACATGGGTCCCCGAGATGAAAACAATGGCAGGAAGAAGAGAGGTCCGCTCTACTGGACCTCTGTGTCGCTCATGTCTCTTATTTTGTTGTTTTTTCTCTCTGTCTCTTTCTGTCTATCTGTGCGTTTCTCCCACACACTCAGTTTCACCCAGACACACACACTCGCTCACATACGCAGCATGAAGTGGACTGTCTGCAAGAAAGCTGAGAAGACAATGAAAACAAAAACAGGATGCCAGAGAGAATTTATCTGTACCAGGAGAATGATCTTTCCACTTCAGAACTGCAACAAGACAAAATGCAGGGGTGGAGTGGACGAGTCAGGCGGCGTTTACAGTTTGTTTGGAATGGGATATTTCCAAATAAATGACTGCGACATGACTG
This sequence comes from Solea senegalensis, assembly GCF_019176455.1. NCBI lineage: Eukaryota > Metazoa > Chordata > Actinopteri > Pleuronectiformes > Soleidae > Solea > Solea senegalensis. Next base: position 66,840 of record NW_025321194.1, on the reverse strand, counting down.
TGTCTACAGAGAGAGACTTCATAACAACGTCGTAATTGAATTTCACGCATTCGGTTTAACATTTCACCCACACACTAAACATAATTTAACAAGACAAATAGTCTATGCTTTAAAAAAGTCATAAAATTAAGGATTTAAATCCAAAATCAGTAAAAATCCACTTTTATTTTTTAATCAAATTTTTAATCCCAATCTGTTGAAGTGGATTTTGAGACATTTTCACGCTCTGGACCAAACACTTTAATTCACTTTTATTTATTTTTTCATACCAACACTTACACTGCTTTTCCAGTACTATTCTGGAGCTACTATTCAGGATCAATAAAGTCATTCTGATTCTGATTCTGATAAATAAATTCACTGAAGCCATCGTCTACATTTGGGTCAGCCAAGGCTTCTACATAGGCATGTTGATAGTCTACCCCACGAAACGTCTCGTTGATGAGAGGACGATTATATTTCCATTACTCCTATGTTGCAACGAGTCTATGTTTACATAGACAGTAATATTTAGCCTGATTAAGACAATAGTCTGAATAAGACACTGTCGTGCTAATGCCACACAGTCCCATTAATAATTACAAATCACCACGTCTTTTACAATATCCTATCTCATGTTTTCACAAATATCAATCCTCAAGTTACTTAGATTGATCTATAACTCTATTTTTAAACGATCTCTCTCTTAAAAATGTAACGGTTGCTTTTTATTGACACACATTTACTCCTCATGTTGGTTGTTGCCCTTCTTTGTTTGAACAAAAACAACTCTTTAAGGTCATGTCTGCTTTCTCATTCACCAATAGATTTAGAATAAAATATGGTATTTTATTTTAGGTTATACTATGTGATGCGAGTCATAATCAGACTATGTTCTGTTTCATGTACACAGGAACATGGATAGATTGTTTTCATAATAAATCATGGAAACGTCGTCATCTAAATGACATTGTATTCAGAATAAGATCAATGTGTGATTATCTCTGTGCATGTAAATGTATATATAATTATATAATATAATAATATACAAATACAAACATGCATACAATATAAGTAATAATGCCGGATTACTGGTGTAAATCATGAAAAAAGTAAAAATAAATTAAGTAAAGGAAGGTGCAGGGCAGAGAGTTTTGTTGTTGTTTAATGAGAAATTTAATGTTAAACAAGAAAGGGGGAGATACTTATTAGATGTTATATATTATATTATATTCTTGAAATCTACCCAGAAAAAACAATAATACTGCAGTATTTTTTTTTTACAGTGTAATTTACAGCGTGCATGAACTCATCGTTGTTGTTGTGCTGTGGTGACGTCACGTCAGCCGCACGTTGAGGAGGATAACGTGGGAGCATCAGACTCTCCTGTCCTCTCCTCTGTCTCCTCTGTCCTCTCCTCTGTCTCCTCTGTCCTCGTGATAGTTTGGACAGTGTTCACAGTCAGACTCACACGCGTCACTGTTGCTAAACTTCATGGAAAACTCTTCTTTCACGGGGCTGGCGACGCTGTTTTCTCGGGTAAGAAGAAAACATATGGTGTGATTGTTTTTGGTGAACTTGTTCACTGTTTTGTTTAAAGTAATTAAACGTTACACTCCCGTGTTTTTTAATGTTTAATAGTGCAGTAGTGTTTCTTGTGTAGTTTGCCTTTGCATCTCTCTTGTCCATGCGTCTCTGGTTGCTAAGGTATCAGGTCAGGTTTCTATGGACGTCATTGTTTCCTGCCTGCACGTGCAGAACGGTTTACTCGAATTTGTTTTGAATTTGTTATTTGAGAAACTGGAAATCAGTATATTTTCACATTTAAATGACATGTAAGATAATGACAGTGCATGCCTGTAAAACAACAACAAATGGTTTGTGGTCAGTGTGTTTGTTTCTTAGTTGAACTAGTAAGAGTCACAGCACAGTAATGGTGTTGTTGTAATCCACTTTTACTCCATATGGCAAGAAAAGTGGAGGCTCTCCAGCGTTCATGGCTTAAACCCTGCACAGCTCAGGTGGACAGCTGCCGTGTGGGACTTTACCCTGAGGTCATGTGGGTTGTTGTGACTTACACACAGTGTTTGATTGTTCACAGCACTGTGAACAAATCAGTGATCAAGTACTTGGCTTGATTTGAGAGAACAATCATCTGGAGAAGACCTGAAGCTTAGAATTAAAAAAAATGTTTACTGATGCTATGAATCAAGAGAGAAGTAGACTTACACAGTTCTTGTAAAGAGCATCGTATTCACAAAAGACTGAAAGAGTAGTGATATGGTTATATGCTGCAGATTATGTTTTCAGCATTATTAATTCATTCATTCATATTCTACTGCTTTTTGTATAGTACAGCATGAGTGTAGAGAGTATGAGCTGTTTCTGGTTTTTATCTTAAAAGGCGGTGTATGTAAGATTATTCATGCATTAAATATTTTTAGAACACAAATGAATGAACAAACTATTGCCCTCGTAGCAAGAAGACGGGGGTTTGCGACACAGTCGGAACAAGGATCTTTCTGCAAGGAGTTTGCATGTCCCCCTCATGTGTGCATGAGTTTTCTCTGGGTTCTCCAGTTTCCTCCCACAGTCCAAAAACATGCAATATGGGGATTAGGTAAATTATACAACTCTAAATTGACCGTAGGTGCGAGTGAGAATGGGTGGTTGTTTGTCTGTGTATGTGGCACTGTGATGGACTGGAGACTTGTCCAGGGTGTGACCGTGCCATTCACCCTATGGCACGACCCTCATGTGGAGGATGAAGCGGTAGAAGATGGATGGATGAGTGGATGAATGAACATATAACATGACTTCAAAAATGAGATGCATCCTCCTCCGTTGCCAACAGCGGCCTTCAGATTTTCTGCCAAAAATCGATACGTTATGTGATGTTATGCAGCTCTTGCATGCCTCAGGCAAACAGCAGTGGCTGCTCCCAAAGCAGTGCGTAGCCAGTGAGTTGTTATTAGCATAGGGATGCTAATGCTAATATCAACAATCTACCTGCTCCTCCCAGCACAACACAGACTCACAAAAATTTCGAGCAGAGCCTGTTGGGCCAAAACAGGATGGTGCCCGACACTGTGCAAGACTAGAATGTGGTTGTAAACCACGTTAAAGTCCTGGGTCAGACTTGCGTTTCGACTGAGAAAAGTACATTTACTTGGTAGTGTGGGGTGTCAGTGAGATACGCGGCATGGTGGTTGTAGCGGCGCAACGACAACGTCATTGAACGAGACAACAACGGAGGACGTCAAGCTGTGTACGAGACACTGCTCGCAATGGAGTGGCGCTTTTCTGTCGCCCAATCAGCTGACCCGACGTGGGTCAAGGTCCACTCTTACTGTACCATACCATTCTTCTGGTAATAATGTAACGAAAAATATGTACTGTACCGAACTGTTCCACTTAGAAACATGGCTTTTAGCTTCTTCATTGTCCGTGAGTCAAATACTGCGGTCACCAGTGAGCCCCGGGTTGGACGCTGGCAGCTGTCGTGAGCCCCTGCGAGTGCAAACATAGCAATGAGGCGGCGGTTCAGTGATGGCCACACGTGTCACTAGGAGGAACAACTGTTTATGGAGCTTATGTTTAACCCCTCCAACAAACTCACCCGGTGGACTCTGCGTCTTTAAATCTAACTATAGTCGTCGCTGTCAGTGATGCTCTGTTTGGACCCCAATGCACGAGACATGAGGCATGATGACTGATTTCAAGAGTCTTTATTCTCCTCTTGAAAAGGCAGGCAAAAACAAAATCACTTCTTAACAGAAGGAAAACAAACAAGACTTGACTTGACACTTGCGCTAAGATGACACAAACACAAGCTCCAGGAGCATGAAGGACGCACTGGTGAAAGGCAAAGGAACTGGGAGCACTATATAGGGGAGAGGGATTCAAGGTGGGAATGATTACTTAAAGATCACCAGGTGAAGTGCATGAGGGAATTAGGGGAGAGGAGACTACGAGACAGGAAGACATGACATTTACCAAAATAAAAGGGGAAGTGAAAATCAAACCCACACCAAAAGTGACAAGAACTTAACGTGACTTTAAAGCTAAACTAACACGAGAACTAATTCAGCTTAAGAATGCACCAAACTACTTGTGTTGTTGTCAGAATGAAGCGGGGATGTCACCACGGCTGTACACTTTGACCCATGCGTTTGTAGACGGAGCAAATTCCACATGCGTGACTTGTGATTTGTTGAATGTCCCGTACGCTTGAGTACACTGTTGACTGCGCATATTCTTTGAATGTTTATTGTATGAGTTGGTTTTGATGGCACCGTGATACAGTCAGCGCCTTTGTTTTGTCTGTTTTGGTGGCTCTTCACCGGCGAGCATGCTGACATGCTGGTTTTTAATCATGTCTGGTATGAGTGGCATGTTGCTTGTTTGTGAGCGTCGATCGGCACAGGCGTTGTTTTTCTCCTCAGTCAGGATCAGATTTGACATTGACATAGTTGCAGGTTAACACGGTCGGCCACAAAAACATAGGCTTGTGATTCTAATATACTGAAATCTAGCAGTGGGGCTTTTGTGCATTTTTTTTCTCCACTCCCCGCACACATCCTCCCTCCTCTCCTCTCATCCTTTATTGTCCCCTTTGCTCTCTTTTCTCATGCATCTTGTCTCCCTCTCCTGTTCTACTCCTGTCCGCTGTCGCCACAGGCTCTGGGCCCTGCTTGCCAAGATATGGATGAGCGGGGCACAAGGCTGAGCTGGCTGTCACATGACATGCGCAGGGTCACGCTGAGACGCGCCGTCACGTTCTCTACTCATCCTCTCCTCCTGGCATATATATTGTATGTGAGCTAAGGAGGATTGTCAGAGAAGGTGAGGGAGGGCATGAGAATCAGAGCATCGGGCTTGACTCAAAGGGAAAGAGAAGAAATGTTCAAACTTTTTTTTCTTTTTGGTTTAAGAAGGATTAGATCAGAGAGTACGGATGTTCTGCGAGTCTTAATATAATGACTACGCTAGTGTGAGAAGAGAAATCTGGCGAGAGAGGCAGAGTCCCAAGAGGCATCGGTGCCGTCTCCTTAATCTGTGTTGATCTGGTTAAAGACAAACTGTGTCTAACAAGTGGCTCATAAACTGCCAGAAACCTGACACTGCAGCAGCACCGAGGCAAATGTGATTTCACCCATGCTGAATGAATATTTCAATTGATTCCTGTATTTAATTTACTAGTTATACGCCACAGTGGCTGAACATTGATTTTGGTTTTGTCTTTTGTGTATCCTCGAAAAATACAGTTTACCTTGATCCTAAAAGGGTCCAGTGGGCAATAATTAGTGATAAAGGACTCCTTCACTCACCCCCTCCATTTTTCTTTTTCTGCCTTCCTCTTTTTTTTGGTTTACACACCATATGTACATTTGTGGGCAGAGGTGCTCTTCTTCATTTCCTATTCAAAACCAGAAAAATGCACGGTCTGGCTGGTCTGTTTATTCAGGCTGCTGTAGAAAGATGGTGACGCAAAGGTGGCGGCCGCCATAAAAATCTTTTCTAAAGTCTATATAACTTACTCCAAAGGCAATGAACACAAATGTTATCAATGTTTGCCTATCAACCCTCCTAAAAGCTGCACACTGGATGTTTAAAATCACAATCAACACTGTGGTTTTTGTCCGCTTCATGTAGACGAGTACTCTGAGAACACGAAATCTGTCGAAATTTCTGCAGCCAGTAAGCTGTAGGTGAGGACAAATTTAAAAATTACATCAAAAAGTGCAATACTAATGTTGTATTGCATAAAAAAGTGCACAGTAGTAGCTGTAACTATTTTAGATTAAAAAAAAAACATGTTTTGTCATCTGCACAAAATAAAAAAAAAGCTGCACAGTATTAGTATTTTCTCTTTGAAATAAGATAAACAAACGCTGGTGAAAAACTGCAATGAAAGAGCAAAGGTCAAGCTTAAGAGAGCAGCATTTCTAGTGAGTGTGTTTGGGTTAGGGTAAACCTATGACGTCCATACCTCTTCGTCTGAAAATAATGCAGGCCAGTGTAACTTTATCCAAACATGTAGTTAAGCCATCCAGCCAGGAGGGCACACAGTCAGACATGCAGCTGTGCCCTTACTGTATTTCCATGCAGTCAGAGTCCATTCATCTTCTGCCGTCTGTCTGTGTCTCAGCGCCGTCCAGCTATTCAAGCACTCAGCTCCTCTCCTTCACAGCCCCCCACATGCAGACCTCCTTTTTCCTGCCTCAGGATGCGATGTAGTGACGTTGCCTGCCAGCGCACTCAGATTGTCCTTGTCCTAAAGTGTTTGTGCACTGAAGAGGTTCCAGGGAAGCAGCTTGCCACTGGCAGGCAGCTGCCGTTTCCTACAGCCTGTGGCAGTTTTGGGGGGGACAACAGCAGAATGCCGTGGCGGAGAAGTGGCTCGGCGGTCCTGCTGCTGCTGTCGGGCAGAGCCATCGGACGGGCCAAGGCCAGGTAGGATCAGGTCTTTGCAGCTGCTTTGGACTCAGGGTTCTCCTGACCAAAAGGTCCATGTATGAATTTGTTTTTCTTGTCTAAAATAAGCTGATGTGGGGTGCAGCAAGTACACTTGCTCTACTTGACTGAGATGTTTTGTGTCTTTTACAGTTTTTGATTCTTAGTTTTTGCAACGATTTCACGGTGCAAGGGTTTTGATGCTTCTTTGTGTCCTTGGAAAGGTTGTTGGAATGCTCAGCGTTTGGGATTTTCTCTGGGCCGATCTTAAACGCCTGTGAAAGAACCTTGGAGACAAACGCTTTCTTGAGGCCCCCACGCAGGAGCTCACTGCTGCATTCTCTGCAAGCTAAGAGGCTTGCAGTGGAATTCAGCCACAAGGATTAAACACTGTGTTGCTTCCAACAAAAGCTGCTTTTGCAAGTGGATTATTGTATTCCTTGACCCAAGTTATTGGCCGGAGTTATTTCTGTGTTATTCGCCTGCGAGTGCTGAAGATAACAGTTTGACATTTTGTCCATTCTTCTCGCACAGTGGACATTTTCCTGTTGATACTCTCTCTTTATGGGAAGTCCATTCAACGAGAAACAATTCAAACACCTTGACATTTTCCATAGTCCTTGTTCTTTTCTCTTTTTTTTTAATTGTGCGTTGACAGTAGTAGCGTGGAACACTGGCTTTGTTTTGTGGCTGAGCTTTTCAAATAGCTGGCCAGGATTCAAGGTATTATTAGCTGGTTTGAAAATCAGACAACGCTGTTTACTTCTGGGGGGGAGGGGGGGGGCGCATATGAATCCAGCTCCCCGCAACCTCATGTGGAGGATAATGAATGAATGATTGTTTACTTCTGGGTTCATGGAAGACTAGGAAAAATAGATCCAAAGCACCACTACTTTCACCGTTGTACTTAATCCTTCTGGGGATGTCCCATGTGAAAGACACTGGAATTTTTAACCTGAAGGTACTTTTGTGATGATTTCAATTATTGTGAGTTTGGCTCAGGGATTTGCATAATCTGGATGTAATACTATATGCAGAGAGTCACACTCTGCAGATTCTGATGTCAGTGGTTTGGCGACAGAGTGACAGAGAAATAATGCATTCCGAAACACTTTCTTGACAGTTTCATTGAACAGACAAGGCTGATCTGTGCATTAGGGAACTGTGCACGTGTACACAGATACACATCTGTATGTACTGCAGGTGGAATGTGTCACTCTCCTCACCTCAAAATCAGGCTGTATGTTGTTCAAGAGGTAACGAAAACGTGACAATTTGCTGAGGGCCTGCAGCCGAGAATGTCACAGTTCTGGTTACATGAAATGTATTGTAACAATGTCGAGCAGGACAAATGTAATAAAAGAACTAGCAATAAAATTATTTTTTATTGCATAAAAAAGTGCACAGTAGTAGCTGTAACTATTTTAAATAGAAAATAAATAAAAGTGCACAAAATTAAAAAAAAAAAGTACAGTATTAGCATTTGTTTCTTTTTGAAATAAGATAAACACACGTCATATATGACCCACAAACATCTTAAAGTGCCTTTAACAGAATACAAAAGAACCAACACTGATATCAAACCTATCAGGAATTGACGTAGGAATCTTTGAGGGACAAGTGAAAAGTGTCTCTCTAGTTATTTCTCAGTGTTTCCGGTTAAACCACAGGCTGGGCCAAAATGAAGTTGGTTGTGGGCCAAATGTGGCCCACAGGCCGCCATTTGAATCAACCGGATGTGGAATAACAGAATAATATGCGTGTTGCACCTTCTCTTACTGTTCATGTGCCGGAGGCTCCTGAATTTGTGATTGGTGCAATAGGCAGATGTTTTCTACTTATAAGGGCGTTGTTTGGTTCAGCTCACGGTGTCATTGGCTGTCGCACCACAAGCAGGAGATAACTGATTTGAGGTAAACACGTTTGCGGCCACAGTTTGAATAGGAAGAAAACAGATCCATTCCTTTTGAGCCACTTGATTAACTTATTTCTGGCCTCTTACAGTGACAGCAGTTTCAAAGAGGCGATCACGTGTCTCGTCTCGTCGACAAAGAGCTCTTGATTAATTAGCTCAAACAGAGTCGACGAGTTTGTGAGTAGACATTGCAGTTTAGTCAGCTGCCACTTAGCATCGAACCTCACTGGAAATTAGGCTTTTTAAATTTGGAATTTAAACGTAGAGCAGGTCATAGATTCCTGTTTGAGCCAAAGAGGAAGCTGATGGCTGTCAGGCGTGACAGCAGGGTGTGTCACCCCAGAGTGGCAAGGGAGGGGACAGGTGTGAATGATGTGTTAATGTTCAGGGAGTTGTCACTCCCTCATGCATTCCACCCCAGGTCGACCGCCATTCGGCTCACAAACACGTCACACAGCCTTGAGCCCCAGTGGACTGACAACGTCCCTTACCGTCACTGCACAGAAAACTTGGACGTGTGGACAGATTTAGTTACAGATTTGCGGTGTGGAACCACCACGACTGGATAGAGTTAGTTTGCTGGACTGTAAATTCCTGGTTGGATTTGGCCCAGTGGATATGGGAGGCAGAGAGGAGGTAGAGGTGAGCACGCTCAGGTCCAACATGCAGTTTCCACGCAGCAGGCTGAGCCGTTTCAGGCTCCGTCCTTCCCTGAGCCCCCTGGGAGGCAAACGCAAGAAGTCGTCCTCCTACAAGAAAAAATCCAGGTACGTGTAGCATTTGATGTGGATCAGCAAGTTCTGAATCTGTGTTTTATGGAAACCACGTTGTTGTAGTTTGTGCAGTCGATCGTCAATCGTAAATGTCTGAAAGACGGTCGACAGTTGTTTCATCATTTAAAAATGAGGATGATTGTCGACTGCTGAGTCAGCTGCCCCCGCAGACATCTGATGCACTTAATGTATGTGATGATGGAGCAGATTGTGAGCACATGTTTTGGCTTTGGACAGCTGCATTTCTCTGTGTACAGCCTGCCAGAAATTATTATTAGAAGAAGAAGAAGAAGAAGAAGAAGCTGTGTGTGATAGATCCAGTGAGTGTGTGTGAGAGAAGTAGTGAGTCAGATGATGCAGGAAAAACAGTGGTCATAGTGTCCACACTGCAAAAATAAAAAAAGCATCAATACCATATTTATATCCTCGGACTGAAACTCAGTCATCTTTCTGTGGCCAATGCTGATCTCGAGCTTTAGAAAAGAGGTTTATTTGTTTGGTTTTCCACCAGTATGTTTAGGTGTTTTTCATTTTTCCCTCCATTTTATGAAACATAACAGTTTAATAATAGCAAATGATGCACAAAATGATTTTTGTCTGCAGTGCACTTAGTGTCTGTATTTAAGATGAAAGTAATGTCCAAAGAAAAATAGGATACATGGAAAATAGCCATCAAAAACAAACATTGGCAAATAAATGAAAGATTTAGTGCATTTATCAGCATTTATCAAAGTTCTTAGAACAGATACACAAGTCATAATTATATGATCATTGGTGGATTAATAAAATAAAGTGGGGAATAAAAATCAGTTGAACTAAAAGAGAGTAAATTCAATATCGGAAGGTTTTTGTGTGCTGAGTTTTGTAGACGTTGCCTCAGTGTGGCTAATATCTGACCCTTGCAATAATTTCAGTATAAAAACAAACGCCTGCGATGACCGGATTCACATTTACGTCATTCTGTGTAGATTCTCATTCATCCAGATCACTGTGATCCAAAACCCATTGAGACTGGACGTGAAGTTTCTGCTGAATATGTTTCACCTCTCTATCCAAAACATCAGTACATTGACATGTATGTCACTTTCCCACGTGCACGTCTCTAAACCAGTTTGGATACTAACCCTACAGGTTAACAGGACACTGTGAAGAACTTGACCTATTTCTCCCATTTACATTTGACAGGCCTGAGCACAGTGAAAAAATAATCATAGCTTTAGAATACTGTGGATGACACAATAGCACTCAATGTAATGATAACCGCAGGCTAATGATAAAACAAGTATGAACTGAAGTAGATATTAAATTAATTGCTGTAGAAAATAATCACTGAAACTCAAAACTTGTCACGTCACTGCCCCCCGCCCACGCGACACCGTGAAACCCATCAAAACTGGTTTAACACATCAAAGCACTGATCTGGATTCAACCGGCTTGTATCTGATGTGGTCATGAAATGCATTAGCACACCAGGTCAGTGTTCTCACACTGATTCACATCTTTGGCATTTTATTATGATTTTTTCTTGTCAGGTAACTATTCTCTGTTCGTTTATGAGCTGCTGTATCTATAACATTCCTCAGAGAGGGAGCAGTGACGTTTGGCATGGCTCTTAACGTGTGCCGCTGACTTCAGGAATGCTGCTGAACTGCACAGTGATGGAGTGAGTCAGCTGACCATTTCCTGTGTCTGGGATCATTGGGTCACATTTTTGGTGTGTGTGTGTGTATGTGTGTGTGTGTGTGTGTGTGCGTTTGCCAGCTGAGTGTGTCCCATTGTTGTCAGAAGAACAGTATCCTCTGTTGTTGTTGAGTGCTACACAGGAAGAGCAGACTGTATTCTCCCTGTTTGTGTTTTGAAAGGAAGCTGAGAGCAGAATAAGTTCATTTACGACTGTTATTTCACTTTTCACTGCACGTTTCACCCTCCATTTCTCCATTTCTAGTGAGCTCATGTCTGTGTGTGTGTGTGTGTGTGTGTGAGAGGTGATCGAGGGGTGTTACCCTCATGAAAACAGATTTCACGTTACAACAGTGACATCTAGTGGATATACTGGGTACCATGCCTGCGGGCCACATTTCATAAGAACAATAGAGACCCCCCCTCTGTGTCCGCTCTCGTCATCCCTCCTCACTCCGGCCCTTCCTCCGTCCCTCTCCTTTTGTCTCCCCATCTCTCTGGGTGCTCCAGGCCGACACGGCTCCCCTGCACTGCCTCATTCTTCACCATTCCTCCTGTGTTTGTATGTGTCTTTGTGTCGCTGCTCGCCTGTTTGCATGCATGCCTGCCATTTCTTGACGTGTGTGTATGTCTGCGGCAGAGATCCCAGTCCCACCGAGATGAGCGTGGAGCCCAGCTGGGCCAGCCCGCAGGACCAGGCAGCCGCTGACCACGCACACAGCACCCACGCGCTTCCCTCACAGGATCAGGAGCAGCACCCTGACAAACTGTGCCTGGACTCCTTCTGGAGCGAGGTGGAGACCATCCGACAGGGGAGTGGCTACTCAGACCTTGACTGCAGCAGGAGAGACTCCAAACAATCAGAAGGTAAACAATGCAAATCCTGTGCTGATGGAGCAAGATATGGGGTTATGTGATAGAATTAACACAGCTGCTACTGAATATCCTCCCCGAGAGGATGCATTTGCCATGGCAACATATCAGGTTACTCTTAAGTAGCCCCCCGCTATCACCATAACAACAGGATCAAACACTCCACGGTAGGGATATGCACACGCCACACAGCCATTAATGGACGCTCCTTTGATGTGAACGTCATTATATTGTGTCCATTCAACGGATATTTTTGATCTTTTGTTAAACCGAGACGCCGTCTTAGGTTTATTCTTCTGTCATGACTGAGACCACTGAAGTCCTGATGTCAGATGTGCGTTGTTTATGTCTGTGTGCCTCATTATTATTTTTGAGAGGGTGAACACTTTTTTGTTGCTCACGGCCCAAGTCAAATACAAACACAATGCTAACTGCTGCAATTAATATCAATCGACCACCAAGAAAACGGCTTTAAATTCAAAGTTGCGCTGCAGCGTTTGATGCTACAGTGACTTAATTGTTTGTGCAGAGTAGATTTGTTCCTGAAGGCTATGTCACCCAAGAAACATACAGTTTTTTTGACTAATTTCCAGAGATAAATAAACTAAATAAAACTGGCAAAAAGTTGACGTCAAAGTGACTGCCTTCAAAGGAAATAAAAGCCCTACACTGCTCTTCACTGTGTTTCTGTCAATTATAACATGCTTCATGAGTGAAAGATCTGGAAAAAAAACAAAACAATAACAATAAAAAAAAATGTTAGAATGTGAATTAAACAAACACAGCAGCGTTGTAATTGTTATAGTTTTAGTAATTGTTATTAGTTTACTCTTAATTTGGGAAAAAAATGGGCAAAACAGCCCTTTTATTTGATAAAATTGCTGGTTTAATACGTGGTAGTAGTTGGTACAGACTAAGGAAGGACGTGAGGAAACAGAGAAATGGAATATCTGGTGCAACATATTCCAGTAATCTATTATAAATGTACAGTGTAATCGCATATCTGTAGTAATACTTATTTTATAATAAATCATTGTATTTATGTAGGACTTTTTAACAATGTTATAAAGTGTAAAGCTGACTAACAAGAAGTAGTGCCTCATAGGAAGTAAAGCATGTCTCCAGATCTTACTGTGTTATAACCGCCGTGCTTTTTTGTATGTGTATGTGTCTTAGAAGGTGAACAGGAGGAGCAGTGGTTGGCTGACGCCGGTCTGTCGACACTCATCAGCGAGGAAGCTGAAGATGTAGACAACGTGGTGCTGCTGTCCACTCTGACTCGGACCCAGGCCGAGGCCGTCCAGCGCCGAATAGACTCGTACACGTTGTCCCTGCGCAAGAGGAACAAATCAGCTCCCCGAGACGTCCGCGACGTCTTCAACTCGCCCATCTCTCAGGTTACTTTACTTCAACACACTTAATACTGCTTGGAGTCACGATGCTCTGTTAAATCTGTTAAATTGTACAGATATTATAGATATTTCTATTGCATTTAAAGTTATATTGCCCTCATTGTGTATTATTTTTCTTACTTACAGAGAAGCCAACGTGTTTTCTCACTGTACACATGACATTAAACTCTTTGAATCTTGAGTCTTAAATGTGTTAGTTTATCTGCAGAGCGGGAAGAGTAGGTACCGAGCCAGACACAGAGGAGCAGCGTTCTCATTTCCATCTATCACTCGATCTCTTCCTGGTTCTCCTCTCTTGCAGATGTAGATGCAGTAAAGCTTGTAGTAATCTAGACTGCTTTTCGTTGCATTGTTCTGAACAAGTGTAATGATTATAAAGTTGAATCTAATCTAATCTAATCTAATCTAGATGAGAACACTGTAGGTGTACCGCTGTAGATGCTAAGCTTCCAGTGAAAGATGCGGATGGCGTTCACACCAGTGATGAACAGTGATGTACACGTGCTGCCATACATGATTAAAACAACATTTAATGAGTAGCATACACTGTACATCACAACATTACTGCTATATTTACATTTACTGTATCTGTTTCACACAACAATAAAGAGCCTGTCTGGTCACCGTCGCATTAAAATACAGTAGAATATAATTTCCCAGTCACATTTCCCATGTGACTGTCAAGGCTCAAGGCTGCGAGACTTCCCATCATTCCAGTGTATACCGCGCTGTGTTGCTCTGTGCTGAGGGACTGTCCTGTGACAATGACGGCAAATCACACGTAAAAGGCCATGCTTTGTCCTCCCTGTCTGTAAGACGCTCTGACCGGGGAGAGGACACAACGTTCTTCTGATCTGTATCACTTTTTATCAAAAGAAACACTTTACATGTTCACGTTTGTCAGCTCCGCTCCCTGTGCTCGGGGAATATTATATGGACTAAATCTTTTCTTTTAAGAAGTGTAGTTTTTGTTTTCTGATGTTTTTTGGGGTTGTTTTTTTTTTGGTCACCAGACGCTTCTCCCCGAGTCTGAGCACAGTGAAGCACAAAACAGCATGGCTTCAGTTGCCAAATCGCCACTGTCAGGTAAGAGCAACTTCATTTTAAATCTTTAATCAAGTGACAATGGATCAACAAAGACATGAAGATTCATTTTGTTCTAACCCTGTGTGCTTGCCTGTTGCTTTTATATTCTATTTTATATTGTACGTATGTGTTATTGTTGTGTAGTTTTCAGGACTATTCATTTCACCACATACAGTACGTTGACATATGTTCTGCTACAGGAGAGATTATTTGAATTCAACTGTAAAGTTAAATCACAACAAAACTTTAACCAGACTTATTATGTTAACTTATACTCACAGGTTTAACTACAAGTGAACTCTGAACTGGCGTGTCTGAATAAGTCAGATGAGCATCAGTGGGGATTTGTGAGGGATTTTCTGACTGGATCTATAATATAATTGGTTCAGATTAAACTGGAGAAAGTCCCTGTCCACACATGTTCATGTACCACATACAGTTTAGTCCCAGCTTTCAGTGCTGGAACTAAACAATCTTTCCACAACAGATACACAGCGGTCTTCAGCTCCCTGTCTGTTTGGAACTTCTATATTTCCACATATCTTTGCCATACTCATTTCTTTTCCCTCCTCTGGTCGTTCTTACTAAAAGAAACAAATACACTGGTGTCCAATAGTCTGCATTCATGTGTATCTGCGTTCCCCCGCTCAGGTGTGACGCCAGAGCATCAGCAAGGTGCTCCAAAAGAGGAATTCTTCATCACTGACGTGGCTTACTGCGAACAGGCCGTCATCTTCCTCAAACAGGCCAAACTGCCGCAGAACAACAGCCAGCGCAGGAAAGAAGATGGCACCCTGCCTGTAAGCACACACTACTCTATTCCATCCTCATGTTCCTCTCACTTAGTATCATATGTGGCTTGAAAGGTCAATTTTACCATTATGTCCAAATCTTCATTCTATTTTTCTATTATTCTTAAGACACAAACTATATGGTTCTTCATTCCAGGGTTGTTTTATTTTTCTTCATTCACAAATCTGTAATTATTTTAAAAGGCTTCCGTATATTCACACGCTTTTGGAAGAAAAGCAGTTTGTTTTTAAGTCTGGTTTTAAGCAGCCAAGCCTTTCTTCCACTCCTAAATCATCATATCGGGTCAGTCAGTTTGAACTGATGAAAAATAAAAAGTCAATGTGAAACTGAGCAAACTATGTCATGATTCTTAGTGATTTTGACCAAAGTATTTTCCATATTAACATGAAAATACACACTGTTTCTTCTGTATTCAGCGTTAGTGTTTAATAGATATCAGATTAAGTGACTGAAATAATGAAGGGATTAACAGAATCCAGCAGATCTGTTTTTTATTATTATTTTAGACTGAATACGTGAATAAGGGGAAGAATACATGGATTTTAATACAATGATTGTAAACGGATTAATGCCATTGTCAGATGTACTTGAAAATACTGAATGGAGGATCAAACAAGGGAATAATATAACTTTACTGTAGGATTTGATAAATCTCTATTTTCCTCCTTTTCTCTCCACTTGCTGCTGCTCTGCTTTCTCCCTCACTCTCCCCTGTTTTCTTTCCCTTTAAATTATCATTATTATTACTTTTTTACTACTTCGTCTCATCTGTCCACCTCTGGTCTCTCCTCAGCGGGTGATTTGCCCCAAGTGCCGCTTGGGAGTGACTCATATCCAAGATCTCTCCTACGCTGACATGAAGAAGGTGCGTCAGCTGGCTCTCATCGACATGACAGCGCTGTGTGACCTCTTGGAGCTCGAGGTCAAAAGGCACAAAACCGGCAAGAGGAAAATCCCAGGTATGGCAGCACCTCACGCGGAGGATAAATACACAAACAAAAGGCCTCTCATAGACTATTCATTAGTAGTGTTTTGTGTTTTATAGGCCTTTTATTGATTCTAACTGGTACTTCACTGGTTGTCTGTAGCACTGCCTTAACCTAAAAACTTTCCCTGCCATTTAGATGATTATCAGGTGATTGAAATTGGAATAATACATTGGAATATATTGGAATACTACAAGCAATATTATGAGCAAAAATAACAATGCTATATTACACATAAACAGAAGTGACAGGAGGTGGACAGAGACAAATGGCCGAAACACAAACAACACAAAACTACTGTCAAGAATATTTCCGATTCAGAATCAAGAATCAATACAGTATCATGCCATGAGATATTTTCTTACACCCATTGTTTGCAGCTAGAACATGACACACTGCAGTATAGATGCAGGCACTTGTGAATAATGCTTGTGAACATCTGAATGACTTGTGTCTTTTTACAGAGAGCCCTCTCTTTGGCGTGCATCTGGCCACACTGCTGGAGAACGACCAGAAACTGAAGCCCAACACACCAACTCCACTCTTCCTGCAGGCGGTGAGAACCTAAATTACACAATGTCCACACACACACACACACACATACTGTACAGGAATGACAAGCCACAGCAAATGCAAAGCCAGTATGTGAGAATCTATTAGTTCCACACGCAGTGTGTACTAAACATGCAATACTGTGGCGTGACATTCGATGAAAGGGTTTTTCCCCCCCCCATCATAAGAAGCAGCAGATTACATGATCACAGTTTTGCTCTGAGTGTGAAATGCTTTGACCGCACCCTGTACGTAGCAGCAGTTACTAAGAATAACCAGCAGAGGTGAGTGTGTGATTCTTATCTGCCCATGCCTGACACTCTCTGCTATTGCCCTCCCCCACCACCTCCTTCTCTCTCTGCAGTTGTTATCATTTTTGGAAAAGAAAGGAGTTGACTCAGAAGGGATTCTGCGGGTTCCGGGGTCCCAGTCGAGAATCAAGGTACGAATTCTACATCCATGCCTTCTTTACTTACTTACTTCTGTCAAACCACACCGACAACAGTGTGCGGTTTCACGGTTTAATGTTCAAATCAAAACAAAGAATTTCATGACCCCAAATCCACCCAAACTATTCCAATCCAATCCAACTTTATACAGAGTGCTGTACAGTCTTAAATCGTACATAACGTACATAGTACGCGTATAAAATTGACACAATTAAGTAACGCAAACACGAAAAAAGCTCAATGAAAACAAAATGTGTCTTCAAAAGAGATTTAAAAACAGGAAGAGAAGCAGCCTGCCTAACAGCTCAAGGTAACTTTAAAGTCCCGATCCCCTCTGAGCTTCAGCCTGGTCTTAGGGGCAACCAAGGTCAGGTGGTCAGTCGACCTTTTGGGCCCGAGAGGAAACATATGGCTGAAGCAGAACAGAGAGATAGATAAACACACAAACAATTAAAAAGAGTAAACAATCAATGAAGCCAATGAAGAGTGTAAAGCACAGGTGAAATGTGCTCACGTCTGTGGGTTCCAGTTAAAAGCCGAGCAGAAACGCTGTGGACACGGTGAAGGCGTGAGGGTTTAGCCTGGCAAACCCCAACATAGAGACTGTTACAGTAATCCAGCCCAGTTGTGATAAAAGCATGGATTACTGTGGTGTCAGGACAGGTTTTAGCTTTGCTTTGCTTCTGCCTTAACTGAAAGAAACCCCTTCTGAACTATTGACTGCGGTTAATGTCAAAAGAGCAAGAATAGCAGAGAGAATTACGAACGGACTGAGTTTAACCACAGTTGGCATTTACAGAAATCAATCGTGGCGTTTTATTGAGCTGCTGCCACATACCTTTTATGATACTGTGTTCAGTTCAGCACATGAGCAGTAGATGGCCAATCTGTTCAATCTCAAGTGCCACCAGAGGGCACCATATAGCACTGAGGGAGAAAAACAGACGTGACATACTACCAGGACTAATCAATCGAGTAAGTGCCAACGGATCATGGATGTGACAGCGTTGATTGATTGGGGAGAATTTGAAGTAAACATGTTTGACTTGATTTGACTTGAATTCTGTCCACTACAAGCCTTTCAAATGAACATAAACCATACATAGCAACAAGAATATGCTCAAACTGCTCAACAATTACGCAGTAAAATTACAAATTACAACACTTATGACTGTGACTTTTGCTCACATACTCTTTTTCACTTAATGAATATAAACAAGTTCATAAATCTGAACTAGACTGTTACCCAGTTCGTCCCAGGTCCTTTCTGTGTTCCTGCAGGTCCTTACATTTCAAAATAAATGTGTTAGGGTAATGCTCCATTATCTGAAATTCCACCAAGTGTTACATCTTCATATTAGTATCTCATGCATGCTTGATTATTACTTTTTTTATTACACGATCTGCATTATTTCTTGAGAGATTCATGAAATATAGTTGCGACATAGCTTCTGCATGATGTGCAGTTTGTCATGTTTTTGTCATCTGTGCTCATGTTGCTCTCGTTATTTTCTCCCTGCAGCTGCTGCAGCAGAACCTGGAGGCAAACTTCTACTCGGGTCAGGTCAGCTGGGAGGAAGTGAGTCCAAACGACGCCGCCGCACTTCTGAAGAAGTTCATCCGAGAGCTTCCCGCTCCTCTGCTCACAGCCGAGTACCTCAACACCTTCAGCGCTGTCAGAGGTCAGTGGGCAGAAGACAAATGTCTGGTTACATTAAAACATCTGTCACTTTCAGGACAGTTTTAGATGTATTTCAGCCAAGAAATCGACATTAAGATGGAACAAGTTCATAGACTTTTAAGTAACAAGGATCAGCAAATCTTTTATTAGCTTCACCTTAATAAAGCGACGGATTGATATTAATGTAATAAAACCTGATTGATGACTCACTGATGTTGTAGTTTGTGAGGAGACTCAAAAGTGATAAATGACATGTGACCACGGAGACAGAAACTAACAAACATAATAACTGCCTGTCACAATGCTATTAATCTTTAGACATCCCATTATTCTTAGCCAAACACAGAGGAAATGAAGGGAGTGAGTGTGTGTGTTCCGGGTATTACTCATGTTGTGGGGACCTAAATCTGTTTAAACTGTCATTATGGGGACAAAAGAGCAAGTGTCCATAATGTAAATGATTACATTTTAAGGCAAAGACATGTTAGGGTTAGAGTAAGTCTCCAGGAAATGTATGTAAATCAATGCATTGTCCTCTGAAGTCATAGAAACCAGACTGTGTGTGTGGGTGTACTTATATTTATATCTTTGTGAGGTCCAAAAAAACGAAGTAAAAGCCTATCTATGTGGGGAAATTTTTACCTTGTATGGGCAAAACGTTAAAGGGCTTCTTCAGTCTTAAGACCTGGTTTTAAGGTTAGAATGGGGTTTAGGTTAGAGCAATGGTTAAAGTTAGGCACTCTGTTGTGATAGTTAAGGTTAGGATAAGGGGCTAGAGAATGCATTATGTCTATGCTGTGTCCTCACTATGATATAAAAACAAGTGTGCACGTGTGTGTGTGTGTGTGTGTGTGTGTGTGTGTGTGTGTGTTTGACCAGTATCTTACCTCTGCTCTTTTTACAGACATCACAGACCTGAAGCAGAAACTTCACATGTTGAACCTGCTCATTCTGCTGCTGCCTGAGCCCAACAGAAACACACTGAAGGTACAGCAAACACACACACACACACACATTTACACAGCTACTTTTCTTAAGACACTTAACTATAACCACAAATCAAATCTTAGCCCCTAAACTTAACCAGTTTCTCAGAAATTAAGTTCTGCTAAATGATGGTCTCCATGAGGACTAGTGGTCCTGAAAAAGCCAGTGTTAATGCCAAAAAAAGGCCTACTGTGCTTTAACAGACTTATTTACAGAGACACTTCCGTCGGTGTCTCACCTGTCTCTTGTGGCCACTTTCTTTCAGAAGACAAACACGTCATTTAATGTACTAAACTACAATCTGCATGCTCATCCTCCTCAATTTGTATTTAAACCGTGTCACATTCAGGTTCTCCTCGAGTTCCTCAGTAAGGTGGTTTCCAGGGAGAAGAGGAACAGGATGAATCTGTGGGCCGTAGCGACCATCATGGCTCCTAACCTCTTCCTCCATAAGGCTGTACCCAGTCGTCTGACTGAGGGAGCAGAGAAAGGACAGGCGGAGAAGGCAGCTGATGTGATGAGGCTCCTCATCCGCTACCAGGACCTTCTTTGGACGGTAGGTGATGATGGATGGATCTATGTGCTTTTCGGTGATATCTTTTAGTCTCTCTATTAATTCAAGGACTGTCTGTCTGTCTGTCTGTCCATTAACCACACCCGTCCAACTCGACAGGCTTCAAACTTGGCAGGTGATTTACTGAGGGCACCATTGTGTTGCCACTGCTCACAATGGCGAAATGAATGGAGACAAATGCCACCTTCAACCTTTCTGTGATCTGTATGCGGGTTACCATGGCAACCGTGGGAGTAAATTACACACTTGAATGTTCTTTGTCGAAAGAACGCAGCAGTGTGCGACTTTGACTTTGTTTGGATAGGGAAAATTCAAGAGACATCTGTGTCGCATTCCTGTTGAACGTATCACTTGACAGGCCTCAAACCTGGCAGGTGACTTACTAACCTGACAACCATGACATTGTTAGGTTTTAAAAATGCAAGCGAACAGGTCCAATATTAAGTAAACTTGACATTTCACATCCGAAGTTTGTTATGTTTTATCAGCCAAAGTCTTGATTAATCCCGAAGACTCGTTGCTAACCATTCTGTTCTTGTAAACAAGTCAATCGACCTTATAATAACACATTTGTCTGTCACGTGTAAACTGTAATCCGACAGTATACATGTGGTATTTGTTGGCACAAAAACTACAACTTTAACCAGTGCACTCTCTTCTCCCTTCAGATCCCCAATTTTCTCATGAGCCAGGTGCGCAAGCTGAATGAGAACAGTAACCGACGTTACCAGTTCTACGATCGCCGCATCAAGAACCTGCTCAGGAAGATCCACACAGATAGCCGGGAGAAACCTGGGAAAAACACCTCAGAGGTGAGCTGGTTTAACATGTCAACACTTCACTTATTATCAAACTGGACTGTGGAACCTTTTCTTTTGTGATCAAAGTCATTATTGCGACGCATAATCTCTCCCTGTGTTTGCTTTTAAAGCTTTGCCGCACGGTGAAGGTCCACGTCGGAGATCTGGTGAGCAGCACCATGGAGTTTCAGCTCAACATCAACTCACGAACCTCAGACCTGCTCGCCCAGTTTCACCGCCAGTTCGTCCACAGTCCCGAAAATAGGAAAGGCAAAATGCGCAGGTACGGCACCACGAGTTCACACGACCCTGACTGACAGACCCTGGTCGGAACAAGGGCCCCCGTGTCTGTGTGGGTTTTCTCCGGGTTCTCCAGTTTCCTCCCACAGTCCAAACACATACAGATTTGGGGATTAGGCAAATTGGACACTCTAAATTAACCAGAGGTGTGAGAGTGAGAGTGGATGGTTGTTTATCTCTATGCAGCCCTGTGATGGACATATGACCGGATTGGCACCAGTGCCCCACCGCGACCCTCATGTGGAGGATAAAACGGTGGAAGATTAATGAATGAATGAATGAGATTTGGGTCTGCAACATGGCAGGGAAGCATTGGCGGGTTTCTGTAGAGCGGCATCTTTTCGTATTTTTGTGACTGACAAAACTCGGCAGCAACCAGAATATCACCTAAATCATCTGTTTTATATTTTCATGTTGTATTTATTTCATTTTTAGTGTATAAGAGAATCACTATACTTCTGAATATATGGTAAAATATGCAACTTCTCTATATCTCTCCTTCGTGGAAAAGCAGAACTTGATACATGAGTGTTGTGTCTCTAAACAGAAACGGCTCGGTGGCGTCTCCAGACTGTGGCCTTTACGAAGTCGGAGGGAATATCGGTAAGTGAGCGTCTGCGATCAGAGAGCAGCACTGACATTAGCATGTCTTTCTGCTCGTTGAGCTGATGAGGGGAGCAGCGAGCTCTTGTGTAATGAACCGTGCCGACGCCAGGCAGACAAGAGCAGTGCATGTGCAGTTATCAGAGCAGACAAATGGATGTGGGCTGGAGAAAAAAGTCTCAACCTGCACATTTGCACCTTCAATTCAACACTTAGTTCTTTATTTTAGTTGTGGTCTCTTAATTGGAAACATGTGCTGCTTTTCAGCCATCGTAAACTTGAACATATTTGAGAGAATATATTAGACATTTGAAGACAACAACAGCACACCATTACAACCGTGGAATACTGAAATGTTTTTTCCCTGCAGGCGAGCACTGTCTGGATCCTGACACACACCTGCTGGACTTGTACAACAGTAACCCAGGAGGGGAATGGGTCATCAAACTGAAACCCAACGCCAGCAGAGCACTGTGATCGAATTGATGGACGGACAAATCTGTAAAAAAAAAGAAAAAAAGATGAAATCCAGCCTCCTGTTCAACTTTGGAGCAACATGGCAGAGGGAGACAGATGGAGGACACAGACACTTTCTGCGATCAGGTGGATGAAGATGGTGCAATTTCTTTTTTCTTCTCCATCATTTCTTTACGGGGCTTGACTCTGGAAGCTGGGAGCTGCGGACGTGACTCATTATTTCCGACAGAGAACCTGCTGCGTGGAGAAGTGAAGAGAAGCGGAG
Organism: Solea senegalensis; assembly: GCF_019176455.1. NCBI lineage: Eukaryota > Metazoa > Chordata > Actinopteri > Pleuronectiformes > Soleidae > Solea > Solea senegalensis. Next base: position 44,179 of record NW_025321194.1, on the reverse strand, counting down.
CAGCTGCACAGTTGCTTTGCAGCCTTTCCTCTCAAAATCGTCATGTTCAACCATTAGAGAGCAGATGGGATGCAGAGCACCTCTGGCTTCTCTTTTCACAGGCCAGAGTTTTTCTACCCGCGAGTGTTTTTAAAAAAGAAACGGGGGAGATTTTCTGTCTATGTTCTTTGCTCAATCAAATATCCTTTGAATTCATTTTAAAACATTACTTTCTGGTATATGAAAGAAAACAGCATTTAATATGTGATCGGCAAAGTTGAGGACGTTTTCTGAGTTCAAGAAATAGTCAAACAGTTGAAATCAGACTATTTAAACTTCTAGAGAAAACTATACATCCTCATCACTAAATACGAGGATGTATAGTTGCCACTGTTACGTTTTCGCGTTTCACAGCAATTCTAATCCTCTACTCTACTAAAATGTGTTCCCACTTTAGATAGTAAAGAGATCAGCTTCATGTAGAAAGCTATCTTAAAAAACACCGACTATTAATAAATGCCTACGTAGCTTAGAAGAAGGACAGAAAAACCTTGAGTATTGCAAATCTTCACTGTGAAAACATACAAAATAAAAATAAAAGCTATAGAGGAACTGGAGCTCACCAGGAACTTCAGCTCTTGATAAACACACACAATTACTGAGCGATCAATTATAATAATTAAGTGATTGATCTGTATTACTGTGTCTGTTTTGCGGCTCAGACATTTTGATCAACGTGAACAAAGACAGAGGGTTTCTCTGCATCGGCTCCTTTCTTCGCCTGTGCCTTTCAGGTTGGGGAAAGAGAGCCTGGTGACCTGGGTTCCCCCCTTTATCTGTGAAACCATGTGGTCTCCTGGGCCTTATAAAAATCCATGGGCTTCCAAGGACCTTTGGCCTGAACAGAGCAGTACTGAAAGAGACTCTTTTCCTCTGACACAGGGACGAGTTTAGTGTCACAACCTCAACGACGGTAATTGTTTGTGTAAAAAAAAAAGAAAAAGGGAGTCGTTAAGGACACATTGAAGCTGGTCTTCAGTTGAATGGAGCCGAAAGTGCGGGGTAAACTGGGATTATTATTATTATTATTATTATTATTTATATGATATGAATGTAATGCCATTCTTTCTTCTGCATCTAAAAAGTGTTCCGTAGGCTCGAGAGCATTTAGGATTACATGGACTTGCTGCACTCAGTGTCACAGTATGTTGTGTGTAAGTTTCCCCATCCTCAGTGTGGGAATTGACAGTGTTCTTGTACATAATTATTCGTTTTTTGATGTATCACTTTACCTGGACAGTACAAGTAGGAGGAATTTCCCCTGTGTACATACTGTATATCTCTAGTTTGCTGTAAAGAAGCACTACAACCGCCGCAGTAGAACACTCTGTTGTGATCGTGTCACGACTCAAAGCCAATAAGTTATTCCAGACACATTGCGAGCAGCAAGTGAACGTGTCGCACATTTTGTATCAATCACCGCAGAATGTGAATCGTCTCGCTCTCCCGGCCTGACGGAGCCATGTTGGTGCTCCGCGGCCATTTTGTGGAAGTGCCTCTCACACTCCACTCGATAGACAGAGTAATGACAGGCGGCCCACCACCACCACCACCACCAACATCTATCAGCCCCCCCAGCTCCATCTTTGTCACCTCCCTATAATGGACCATAATGGAGCGGCGCAGTGCATGCATCAGAAAGGTGCAGGAGAATCACATTTCTTTGATAAAGAAGCAGGTAATAAATGGTTTGTCATAAATTCTGCTGCCATGGACCTGACAACAGCATCGCAGGAGCGTGTCTGCATGCATACGTGTGTGTGTGTGATGATGAGCTTCATTACACAAGTCCAATTGGCCCGTCGCATGGATGCGGGCACAGTTCAGTGCCTCGGCACAAAGCGAGCTGATGAAACTGCCTTCTGCTGACAATCAGGAGAACTAGGTCACCTCTGCAGCAGCATCCCAGAGGGCAAGCAGTCTGTGTGTGTGTGTGTGTGTCCATGTGGCCCGAGGAGCTGAGCACATGGACGTATATACTGTCTCAACACACATGACACACGTGGACAAACCTAAAAAAAAGAGGGAGGCAAAAGTTCACATGCTGCAGTTTAAAAATCCCCTCATGGGTAAATATGTCTGGAGCTGAGCTTTTGACTCAGTGTCCAATTTTGTTCTTGTGACAAAGGTTTTTAGGCATGAGTGTGCTGACGTCAGAATGTATTTCAGCCCTTTACGCAAGTCATTGTTTTTACTACTTCTGTGAAAAATACTTTGCTGTAGAGAGAGAGGAAAAAAAAGTTCTTTTTTTAAATGTCAATAAATGTGAATCTCATGTTGTGCTAAACATGATTTATTTTTTTCAATATGGGATAATGGGCACAGGAGGTGGGGGTAGATGGTATCAACAGAAACATCATTCATCAACTCCACAGTCGCATCAGCTCCTGCCGCCACGTTTCTTTATGTATGCCTCCACAGAACGGAGCAAACATACACACATTTGTGGAACAGGGAAAATCTGTAGTGAAGTATTGGTTCATTCTGCAGAAATAATCAATACAGAGATTAACCTTGTAATGTGTGCGGGTGGAGAGGCCACTGCTGCTCAGTTCCTTGATTAATCATCACCATCACTCCTCGAAAAACCATTTACAACTAACTGCCTCATCAGCTTTGATTATTCAGGGTTTTCACTTGTGTCCAAACGGGCGATTGGAAGACAAAAGGGGGAAAAAAACACGTATTTTACATCAAAAAACAAAGCACAATCTCGAATAAAGTAGGCTACCTCGTATTCTCCACCACACAACGCAGATATTGGCTCTGTTGTCTGCACCGACGGCCTCATCATACAGGATTTCACATCACCTCGCCTCAGTGCAGCTGTAATATTCTTCATGTTATGTTTGGTTGTTATTCGAGCCTCTTCCACTCATTTCTGGAAAAACAACAAAAATACGGAGAAAACCCGAGTGCACCCTCCACCCCCCAAACAGAGCTGCAGCACCAGCTTGCCAGACGCATGTCCCTTTGGCCTGCTGCAGGTCTAAATTACTGTAATCAGAGGATGAATAGCAATCAGCAGCCTTGTATGAGCTGCTGGCAGAAATCCTGACCCCCGGCTCTCTCTCCTCCAATCAGACCACTGCATTCCATTCACAACTAACTAAGATGTGCACTTAGCTATAAGCACTTCCCTCACATTTGATGGAGGAAGCACTTTCCCTTTATTTTGATTTTTTTGTCCTTTTATGCCAGTCTGACCGGAGTCAACTGGATTGATGAGGGATGACAGTGTGAGATGGAGCTGCTGTGTGTGTGTGTGTGTGTGTGTGTGTGTGTCAGTGGACCCACCACACACACACGCATTTCAAATTTAGACTTTAATTTCTGCAGCTGATGATGTGTTCAAGTGAGGCAGGAAATGGGAGAATCAAAAGTGCTGTAGTTTATGCAGAGTATGTTTTATAAAAACTGTGTCAGGTGTTCAATTATTGTAATGCTTAGATTTAGTAAATACAAATTACACACAGTGGTTTCTGAAAGGTGATTTAGATACGACATTGACTGTACAAAGCAACTTCAGACACATACCTACAGAAAATCATACGATAAATGTGTTTCAGATTCAGAATGACACTGTTATGAAACATCCAAAATCTAGATCTAATCTAACTGCACAGTAATTGGGGACATTTTCTTTGTGTCAGTTGAACTATATTCACATATTCTGTATATTTTTTGAAGTTTTTGATGACACTCACTCAATAAATGTAGCTCTTATGTTCTAAAAAACAGTTCAAATGTGTAAAGTGAACATGTGAAGGTGAGAAACCAAATTTCACTTTTGTAAATAACGGTTGAGAAGGGGGTATAAAAGGGGGATGGTGGGGCAAAAAAAAGAAATTATAAAAAAAAAGCTTATCTGCCATTAGAGAGGGTGCCTCTGTCTCATGACTCTACCCCTCCTTTCCCGTTCTTACCCCCTGCCTCCCCTCTCACTCCCCTCTGCTTCCCACCAGGAGTGGATCCCAGCGTTTATCTCCACCATCCAGCCTGGATGTCTCCTAGCAACGGAGCACGGATCATTTAACTGCTCCTGCATCTTCTGTTTTTATTCCTCCGATTGTTACAGTGTGCCAACAGTGTGCCAGCCGCCTTTATTCACATTCCCACCAGTCAGGCCCAAAACTGCTGCCCAGAGTCTGGATGGCGGTGGTGTTTTGTTTTTTGTATTTTTTTTGTGTATTGTTAGTACTTGGGTTTTTTGGCTTGAAGCTCTCAAACCATATCAGCGCCACACTTGAGTCAGACAGACAGGCAGGAGAGGCTGTTCTGTCGGGACGTGTCACTCCAGGATCCAGCAGGTGCACAAAACACACACACACACACACACACGCACACACACAATCAAGGGGGGAAGACAGGATTTGGCCCTCAGTCTGAAAGCCCCACGCAGAATCAATTAGCATTTAAATTAATGAAGCGCGTAATGAAGAGAGCCCTATCTCTCCTGCAGAAGGCCAAAAGACGGGCAGAGAACTGATTGTGAATCTGCATCAGGAAGACACTGAAAGGAAACATCAAAGATATACAAATAGCCACTTCGTCAACCCCCGCCTCTATTTCTTCTTTTTCTTTTTAAGAAGAAATTAAAAGCAGAGAGGCTTTAAATAAAACTACAATTTGCGTGTTGTGTTAATATAATCAAATTTCCATATAAAAAGTGCCATTAATAAAACACATAATTAAAGATAAAATGATTGCATGGAAAAGCCCCGCTTTATCTTTCAATATCCATCAGTGCAAATATGCTTAAAGGAGGCTGCTTCCGGCGATGATAACCTCCACTGATTTACTCGCGAGTTCGGGCTCATCGCAGCAGCTATTCAGATGACATTTCTTTATTAAAATGGACCATATGTACATTCTTTTCATTAACTGCTAAATGAATATTGTGATGAGGTGGTGAGACAGACTGGTGTGGAGCGGAAACCCTCTAAAGTTTAGCTTCAGTGGATTATACACTGACCACACGCTCTCAGTCAGTGATATCGCTCAGAACTTAGAGCTGTTTTGCTAAAGATCTCGATACTTTTATTTCAACTAACTTACTGACATTTTACTGACAGCAGCTTTAAAGTTGAGTAATTATCCGACCACTTCTCTCTAACCCTGCCCCAAGGTGATGTAAGTCATGTGTCATAGATCTGTCTTTTGACCTGGTGTCATTTGTCCAGACTGCATCCAGAGACATGGAGCCGCATGGTACAGGAACAGCAGCAGCTGAGGTTGGACATGCAGGCAAGCGCTGGATTTGCATTTTCAATAACGTATGACCACGTTTGTGAGAGGCCAAAAAAATCGTGATCATGATTAAAATGCAATTGTGAAGTCCAGTTTTTATTTTTAGCAGTAGCTATTTGTTGAGACTTTTATGGTTGCAGCCGTCTCGCTTTACTCATGCTGTGCAAGCAGAGTCACCCGTGATGCAGTGCAGGAATGTCATGCTATACTGAGAAACACGTATAGAGAGTCATGTGGAGCTGATAGACTTTAATCAGCATTGTGTGAAGTCATTTGACAATGATTTATATGTAGTAGACATACTGTATTTAAAAGGTTGCAAATTGCCACTGTCACAGTGACACGGAGTGAATCTCTTTGCACAAGGAGTGTGTTGTGTGTGTGTGTGTGTGTGCCTCAACAAGAAGAGAGAGGGGAGGAGACAAGAGGAGAGCTGAACATGCAATCCCATCTTTCAGACGTGCCCTCAGATCTCTGAAAATCACACACAAACGCCTACACACCAGTGACTTTACAGTGGGTATAGTGTGGAAAAACACAGCAGTGCTGAACCACCGCCATCACTCCCTCCAGGAGGCTTTCCTGACCACAGCAGGAAGAAGCAGCAGACAGGGAGAGAGATATGAGTTGACAGTAGCAATGGTGACAGTGGAATGAAAGAGGTTAGTAAGCCAGTCACAAATCTGTGTGTGTGTCTGTGTGTACAGGGAGGGGGAGACCCCTGTGATCTGAGTGTGTCAGAGGATGATGATGCTGCTGCTGCTGCTGCTGCTGCTGCTGGGCTGTGACAGAGAGACAGAACAGAGCGCCTTCATTCAGCTGCAGACAGACTGAGACATAGCTGATAGCAGACGTACAGAGATGGTTACACACAAACACAACACAACATCACAGATGTACAGTGACAACAGTGTATCTTACAAAAAAACAAAGCTGTTGTGTTTTGTGCTAAACCTTGAGGCAAAGGCTATTTTAATGTGAATACCACATTTCAGTCAAGTGCTTCACAGAAAGAGGGCTGTCATTTTTTTTCTTCCAAAAATCAAGTTGAATCCGTTCAAACACATTTGACGCCATTCCCACTTTCCAAATACACCACAAACATCACATTCTCCCAGTGTCGGGCGTCACCATATTGCATTATGGATCGGTTTCTTTGCATTGCTCGCGTCAGAAGTGGAGACGTTCAACAAACTGAAGCCCAAGTGTCGCCAAATTAAAACGCGTCTATGCATATACGACGATCAAATCACATTCATCATTCAGCTGAAACACTAAAGCTTGTACTCCCCTTCACCAATGTTGCTTTTTGTCAAACAAAATGCACCCAACAATTGTCAGGCCTTCCCATATCACAGCAATGTGATGTGGGAAGCAATCACAAGCTACAAGGTTGTTGTTTTGTAGGTTAGTCTGAAAAAAGTGTGTGAACATTAGCTGATTTTGTTATGCTCCTGTAGGAGGTTTAGATTCACCAGACTGTCCAGCTTGTTTTCTTTTTGACCTATAACTGCATTACAGTGCAGTACAGCGAGACGTTTGTGTTATTCCGTCCAGTGTTGTCTACGTGAACAGCCCAGCAGCAACAGAAGCAGCATCACTGGCTGGTCATGTAATACCACTTCCTGCTGCTAGTCTGCAGTGTTGCCTCAAGCCTCTTTTTCTCAAAGTCAATCATTCTCACACTCCCTTTCTTTGTCTCTCTTGAGACATTGTTACCACACACACACACACACACACAGGTTTCCACAGCTATTCTTCTTACGACACTGAATTGACATTTTTGAAAAGTCATAATTTGAACAGTCGAGACAAAGTGTTATCCCTAAACTTTAACCGTAATCAAATTATTCTTAACACAAACACAAATTCAAATTCTAGCCCTAAACTCAGTCAGTTCCTCAGAAATGAGGTTCTGCCTCGTTAGGACCAGGTTTTATTCTCCATGTGGACTACTGGTCCTGACAAGATCAGTGTTTATGCAAGAAACGGTCCTAAAGAGGTAACAAATACAGATGTACACACACACAGACACGCACACCTTGTCCCTCACTGCTCTGTCTTCCAATTATTGTGACCATGGCAACTATCATGGTGTATGGCCTGTGGATACATTCACTATTACCAGGTCACTGCCTTGCAGCCTGTCTGTCCTCCATTCACACACACACACACATACACACACACACACACAGTCTCTCCACACCCCAGACTCTTTCTAGCCGCTGTCGACTCTAATCATTGGCCGTCAAGGAGGCACAAAGCTTAAAAAAGAGAGGGGAGAAAAATAACCATGGCAACAAATTTGGGGCAATTTCAGTAATAATATGAATTAGACGGCTGGCTGAATTGTATTCGGCAGAGAAGAAAAGCTCTTATGTCTGCTTCTGAAGCGGCAGGAATAAGAAATGATGCAGTCTCTGCGTCCATATGTACATTTTTGCTTTGTTGTTTTCAAAGAGATTCTGTCGCTCACATGTTGTGACACTGGTTTTATTTTAACCTGGATGTTGCATTGTGCTGTCCAATATAGGACACAGACACACACACACACACACACACACAGTTACTCATACAGAATGAATGTCTGAGCATAAATGGCAGCTGGCAAAACAGACTTAGCCATGCATGAAAATCAACATGAATTCCCACTCGGCTGGAGCTTGATGCCCTGATGCTGTCACTGCCTGCGACCCGTGTCCACGTCCCCAGACGGCCCTTCACACCGTGGAGTGAAGAGCCATGCAGCCATGCCACTCCATGACGTGGAAATGATGTGTTTGAGAACAGAACAGATCATCTCAAATGATCTAAAGTGTATCACAGCATTACACTGGAAACGATTACGCACACTCAGATAATCTCAGTCATCTATTTGACCTTTGAAAATGGTTAAATTCTTAATTTTCCTCAAATAATTTGTCAAAACACAACTTTCTAAAATAGAAAATTTAAGAAAGTGTCAAAAATGTGCAAAGGTCTCAGGCCTCCACTAGGTCTGTTGTTGGCCTTGTTGATGCAAAAGTATGATTTTTCTGTCTGTGAAATTCTGTGATATTTGGCATTTTGGAATGGAATGATAAAATTCCAGTGAATGAAGCGCATACATAAGTGTATGTAATGTTCAAGTATGTCTTGAATAAATAATTCACCCTTTTACAGCAGCCACTTTCAACATGAAGTAACATTACAAACACAGGTGTTACCAGGGGCATTAATTAGGGTTCTACTCCAGGTGTGTGTTAGCTAGTGTTAGCATAGCTAAGTGGACTTTTAACTTGCTTACACATACAAACATAGTGGTGTAAGGACACTAGGCATTGTCCAACTTGTGTATTAGCACTGTGAACTGGATTTTTATCATGTTTACACATTCAGGGGTTGTGTTATGGCATTAGACTTAGCCAAAATTGTGCTAGTGCTAGCATTGCTAACTGGACGTTTGACGTGTTCAAACATACAGTTTTTTTTGTTTGTTTGTCTGTTTGTTTGTTGTCCTACCATGGCAAATTAAAGGGTTTTAATACAATACAACATATATATTTCCTGTATTACTGGTTGTATTCTAATTCTATTCTTTCTTTCTTTCTTTCTTTCTTATTTTAGATATCATGTTAGTTCTTTGTCTGATTTCTCTGAAAACAAAGAGTATGACGACATGTTTTAAGTCTGTAAAAACATTGTCAAACACTTTGTTTTTCCATATACTGTAAAAGGTAATCACCCCAAAATACACTGTTTCCTGCATGCTGCATACACAAATCAAGACAGGGCCTGCACCCTAAATATACCACTAATAGGCAATTATTAGAACATTATTATAAAATTGAAAAAGGTACCAGCTCTATTATGTAAATGCCAGACAACATTGAACAGTTTTTTCAAACAGTTCTGACATTCACTCCTGTAGTTTTTGATCGACTCACAACAACACAATAACTAGTTTCACATTAAAGAAATTAAAAGGATGTAGATGATTTCCTGTTTGCCCGCAGTACTGTCCAGGTCCAGTCTTGTTCCATTTATCAGTGTGATATTTACGGAGCGCTGCAAACCACTGCACGCCCTTAACATTTACAACTCATTTTGAGTTTTGCTGCCTTGGGGTCAAAATCAAAATTTTTGTAATTGCAAGAGCAAAACGTATTGCCTTTGTATCCCTTAAAGCAACTTTAATTATGCACTTTTCTTTTCTTTTTTTTAAAATCTCAATGGTCAAAACTATGTAATTCTCATCCCCTTTTAGACATAAATATCAAAAAGGACAGTTCCAAAATGCATCTCCATCTTCATCTGTGTCATCTATGAATGTTGCTGTTAAATGGGGCATTGAAATTGAGATGAGTATTTTTTTTTTTCACTCTTCAGAAAACACAGCTGTAGGAGGCAGCGTTGACAGAAAGTGGAGGAAAAGGGGGAAGAGGAGAAAAGAGAGGGGATGTGTGTGTGTGTGGTGGGGGGGCTATTAATCTCTCCATTCACCACTCTACAATGAATTGCAGCTGTGGCTGCAGATAAAAATTGTGCTTTTTTCCCTTTCCTCTTTGGTGTTGGGTGATTATCTGCAGTCAGGTGCCTGGTGGAGGTATGATCACAACGGAGAAGAAGGAGAGGGGACACTGGAGGAGGAGAGAGGGAAGGTGGGGGAAGGTGGAAAAAAGAGAGGGTGGTGTTATAAGAGAAATGGAGAGAGGCAGACACAAGAGGCAGGAGTGATTCAGATGAAAGTGAGGACACCTGAAACACCTGAATATGAGTTAACTACGATAAGGAAAAGCAATCAGTGTTGATTAATAAATTTGGCCAATAAAAAAAATATGGAAAACAAATTTTGCCTAAGATGCAGCAAAAATGAACGGGACTTATGCTGGATTCACCCCATCAGAGTTTACTGCACAACTTGAAAGTCTGAATATATCTGACTCTTATCATGCCCACGTCGTGCTTTTTACGAATTTGGAAAAAAGTCGTAGAGGATATTATTTCTGACCTGCAGTATCCTGACATTCATCTTATACTTGCAGCTCTTTGAGAACACAGTGGTGAACTGAGCTATGTTCAGCATCCTCACATGGTGACGTTTTGCAGGTATAACACCGTATTTTACCGCGTTCACTGTTCACAAATCTTTATTATTTTAGCAGTTAACATAAAGTACAGTCGAAGCTAACAGAGGCTCTTAAATCAGGGAATCAATGGCAGACCAATCACCTGGTCAACACCACCATTCCTGGACGTTTTTGCTTACGTGGGCGAAAAAATAAAGTGGAGAAGTCAGAAGCACATGCTGACTTAGTAGAGGTACAATGTGATAGCACTATGTTATAGGAAAGTATATGGGGTGACGGTAGGTAAGTCAGGTAAGTCAGTGGCAGAGTGAGCTGTAGATCTGAGGTCATTATACTTGGCCCCAAACACCTTAGAGGAAAACCTTCTGACCACATTGTCACTTTAGATGACATCACCACGGCTTCCAGTTCTAATGTGAGGAACCTTTTTGAGTTATTTTTGACTCACACATAAAACTAAATTCCAGAACAGCCTACTTCCACCTGCAGAAACATTATGAAAATTAGAAACCTTTTGTCCTTAAAAGGACGCTACAAAACGACTTAATACATTTCTTATGTGTGAGTTGGATTATTGCAGCACAAAATCACTATAGTGGATATCAAACAGATAAAAATGTAAAATCTGATGGAACAAAAAAAATCCTACGTGTCTCATAAATAAAAATCCACAAAAGCATTTTAGCTGAGTCCATGTTTGGACTGTTTTGGGAGAACAATATTTGTTACACAGTTGGAGAATTGTGTCTTTGAAACGACTCACCACAAATGTGTTGTTCACAGCTTCACAGTTGTGGTATAAGTGGTATGTCCCATCCCTACTAGAAAGAGGGACCATATCACTCCTCTACACCGTTTCCCAGTCCTGGTCCTCAGGGACCGCCCTGCCCTGCATGTTTTAGATGTTAAAAAGGGTTGTTTGTTATCAGCCTTCTGCAGAGCTTGATGACGAGCTGACTATTTGAATCAGGTGTGTTGGACCAGGGCAACATCTAAAACATGCAGGGCAGTGGGTCCCTGAGGACCAGGACTGGGGAACACTAGTTTTTCCTTCCAACAGACCAGTCCCAACAATCTCTCTGGTTCAGTATCTCTCTTGTGTCTCTACCTCACCCTTTTCCTGTCCCACACTTTTCAATTCACCCCAACCAATCAAGGCAGGTGCTGCACATTTTTATGTCTGGTTCTGTCAAAGAGAGTTTTTTGTAGTGTTTGTTCATTGTGTAGATTGTTGGGTTTCTTTTATCTCTGTAGTATTGTAAAGGTTTCTGTCCTACTATGTTGTGATTTGATGGAGCTATACAAATAAAATTGAATTCAATTAAATTGGATGAATCAGCTTAGAGTGGTCATCAATACCAGAAAAGTGCTGAATAAATACAGACCATATCAGAGAGCTGTAAGGTGGAAATGTAATAAGGCAGCACTGAGGGTGAGAAAGGAGGGGCAGGGTGCAGATATGGAGGTGTTTAATATTGTTTGCCGTTATCTCAACTAAACAGAAGCATACAATGGAGATGCTATCTGGCAACTAGGAGTGAAAAACAGTTCAGATCGTGGCGAAAACACGATAAGCTACATTCAAGATTGAATTAGGAAGAGCTGTGATCTGATCACTTGACTTCTGTTACTGAGAAAATAGATGTTTCATAGCTAAACTAAATATGTGTGTGTGTGTGTGGTTGACGATATTAATCATAACACCAAAGCACTAAATGTAAATTCCTCAACAATCCTTGACACGTATTTCTATTATTGAAGACGGGAATGTTGTGCAACTGTCTCAGTTAAAAAAAAAACCACAGTATCTTATTCTTATTATCTTATTACTGTATGTCGACATAATTTACATACGTAACTGTGCACTGGTTATTCAGAACCCTGACACTGAATAGACAACCTTTGTCTGACAGAATAATTTTCTGTTATCTGATTTAACTAGATAGATTAATGTCAGGAGTATAGAGATATTTAACATTGACTGCACCTTTAACTGTGTCCTCTCAAATCTCCCCCAAACACTCAAAATGTGTCCACCATCAGCAGAGTGTGTGTGTGTGTGTGTGTGTTGGCCTCTGCAGCCATGCCCGTGTCCGTCCATGTTCTGCTTAAACAGTACAAGATCTGCGACCTGAAAGCGATAAGGCATGAATTGTAGATACAAGGGCACAGAGCCTGAGGGCTGGTGTCAAAATGAGAGAGAGAAGTTGAGTATTGACAGGCTTGTATGAGACGTGTCGCTGCAGCCGCTCCCCTGGGACGCTGCTCACTACAGCTCAAGCCAGGCAGAAGCCAACAGGCAACATTAACCTCTAGTCCTCCGGTGAAAGACGCACTGGAGACAATCACAGGAACAGAAGTGTTGCAAGTATGGATTTGGTGCTATTTTACAAGGCTGAACTAACAACCAGACGGAGCACGGAACCACCCAAGTATCATAGACCTGCGAACATACCAAGGATCCAAGGTTTACTCTGCAGACTCGATGACAACCCAATCACTACGCTGTACCTACTTCCATATTCACACTTGATACTTAAAGTGCATAAGTGATTCCACATATAGAAACTATACCCAAATGGTGAGCTCAGAGGGGTCAGAGCGTACACCCTCAATGTGCTCCACGGCAGCTGGAGTACAGAGACTGTGTGTATACACTGTGCTACATCTAACCCTTGATTTTCCATTAGTTATGAGTTAGATGTATCCCTAAGATGATACATGGTACAGATGGATATATGTACACACATGTAATTTCTAAGAGTAAACAAATCAAATATATGCGCTCCCAAACGGAAAATCACTAAAATATGGATTTCACAATGAGAAACCAGCATCCACATGCCCCTGGATATTTCAGCAGATGATCCCACGAGTCACTTTAGAGGGTCATTACACTCATGATGTGAGTGTGGGGCTAAATGCTGTAGCTCAGGCAGACGCCAGGCTTATGTTTGGAGTTTTTTTTCCATCTGGTGAGCTCAAGCTCAATGGGCAAAACCATCCAGTCTTTCTATGTGGTTACATCAACTCAACTTTGATAGAAAGTGTGGAAACTCCCTCTTCCCAACTCCCAAAGAACCAACAGCAACTAACACAAAACATTTCAGAAGACTTCCAGGAAGTCCACTACAGCTGGGAGGATCAAGCTTCTTATACCACAGGAACCTGCTGTGCAGGACCAATCAGCTCCCAGGATCCACCTACACTCTCACACCCACATGTCGTTCAGTCAAACATGCACACCTGCAATCCATCTCACACTCACATGCAGACACATACACACAAAGAAAACTCTGGGGTCGTAACACAGAGCTATCCACACATAAACAACAAAGTCAAATTGCAAAAATGCTGATGAGTCCTGGCTCCCATCATCACATGTCCCACACACATACACACACACACACACACACACACACACACACACACACACACACACACACAAACATCTGATATCTGAAGTTGGAGCATAATTACAAACAAGCACCAGCTGTGACAACCAGCTCACCTGCAACTGCTCTCAGTTTCCACACACACACTCCACTTTCTCCTGCAGCTTCATGTATATATATATATATATATATATATATATATATATATATATATATATATAGATATAGATATAGATATACATCAGGGATTTGTGGACACAGAAATCTGATTGTCAATTCCACTTGTCAAATCAGATCTGTGTCACTTCTGTGGCTCGAGATCAGATATATCTGACACACATGAGAGTAAATATCACAATCCATACGGATTTTTTTTTCCGCTGACGTCACCGACCTGCAGTCTTCTTCAATAGCTTTCATTTTTTAATTTCCCTCTATGTGAGATCAATGAAGATACACATTATCCTCGGTCAATTTTAATTTTGTGAATATTTTGGTGCATATTTTATGTCTGTATCTACTCTGTTTTAAATCCTCCATGATGCTGTTAAGCACCTTGTAGCTGGTGTTGAGGTGATCAAAAATGTTTTCACTTACTTGCTTGTATGACCAATGTTTAAAGATGTCATTTTTATTTTATTTATTTTATTAAACCTTTATTTAACCAAGAAAATCCCATTGAGATTAAGAACCTTAAGAGTCCTGGCCAAGATAGGCGGCAGCAAATAAGAAACACTCAACCGTTAAAACACAAGCAGAAAACAAATGACAAGAATCCAGATTAAATTTACAAGCTTGAAAAAAACAATTGCATGTTGTGGAGTGAACCTCAAGATTTGAACACGTTCAATGAAGCACGCCATCCCACCCGAGAGTATAACTCACAATAGTGCGTTGACACTTCATAATAAATTCATAATAAAACAATGATTAGAACAGTGGGGCAAAAACAAACCCGCACTATGTATGATCATGTTGTTATTTCACTGAATGGTGCGCTCTCGTGTCTGTGATGAGTTTTGGGCTCTACACGAGTCTTTATAAGAGTAGCTCAGATCAAACTTTTGTCGCAGTAGCTGTATTGACCCACGGTCTAAACATAGAGTCAGACACTGGCCTGGTTTTTCAGAACAATTATAGTTTTTATCAAAGACTAAAACACCTTTTGCACCCAGGCTTCCATATTTGTGCGATGTCTCGCACATCAGCTCAGAAATCGATAGTAACATCCATCCTTCTCTGGAGTGTTGTTTGTGGGTTCCCTCTCTCTCTCTCAGTCGAGCTCATCATGAAGTGCTGGAGTAAATCCCCACCACCACCACCCCCTGCTCTTGATTATGTCGCTGACAATAGCAGTTAATGACAGCCCAAAGTGGCTGCACGGTTTGACTGTGGGGGATGGTAGCACGTGGAGTGGAAAACCCATTTTCAAAAGCATATGTGGTTTATATTCATAAACCTGAATGTAACGTGACCAGCAGTTGCCTTTATTGAGCTCTGAAAACTGTCTCCATGAGCACTGTTTCAATTAGAGCAAAGCTGTTTGAAGGCCCGCCGACATCACAGACACACAACAAAAAGCTTTTAGCAGGTCGTGAATGTAGTCAGTTGCAAAGAAAATGTGCATTTGAATGAATCATTCAGACTGAATGGATGCATTGGAATAAACAAAGCATCAATGCTGATTTCAAAAGGGGGGATTTCCTGAATTGCCAAGCAATATTTGTTTGATGCCATTTTCCTTTAATTTGGCATGTGGTTAAAACATTTATTTTTAGAGACATAAAAGGTTATTAATGGAGAAACACAGTGAAGTGGAGTAAAATATGTTAAGTTGTGTTCTGACTGCTTGGTTCTAAAAAGCCAGAGTTACAGTTTTAGCTGATGGCTTTTTAGTAAAAGACTAAAAACATTAGAGCAACAATAAATGCATTAAAATGACTGTGGCTAAAACCAAAAAGGAGCGTTTCCACCTGACCCCAGCTTTGTTTATCCAGATTCAATTCAATTCATACTCCATTAAAAAACAACAACAATGAATGTGTATGTGTATCGTTTTTCTCTTCTACTGTGCCATGTCAATATAACAGATATAATGGTCTCTAGAATGTAATGGGTGTGGCCACATAACCATGTGTTTTGCTTGTTTGTTTAATTTCCTTCTTTTTCTAATATGTGGCTGTATTTTCAGTTGTTTTACACTTGTATAAAAATGTTTTTTTTAAATGTATTAATATGCTAAAAGCACAGATCACCTCAACAGAAGATTTAAAAACAAAGTAGAATAAAAGTGTAATAACATACTCCAAGTAAGAATTCCACATAAAATATTTTGGGTTAAAAAGCCTTTTAAATGCACAGTTCATAATTTGTTTCAAAACATTTTTATCTCTATGTCCCGATAGCTATTAATGAATAAAGTTTTTAAATGTAATCTCAGAATCATGTAATAAACAGCCAGAAATCTCAAAGTGCTGGACTGAATGTATGGATTCACTGTTGGGTATCACAGGGTAGCTAACGATACACTATGATATGCGATACATGGTCCACGATACCAATAAAATCACGATACAGCGATTCTGTGATAATCGATATATTGCAAGACGATACATCACGTCGTGATGTGAAAAAGACTAAATGTTGTTTTCTATTTATTTACAACATAGAAAACAAAGTGCATAAATGTATCTATGTATTGAACGTGGATGTGACATCTCTTAACGTAGCCTTCTCCTCTATTATCCCGCTGTAAACTCCCTCTTCTTCAGCCAGGTAACTTCCCCTCAAGTTTCCTCCTCATTCATTTGAGCAGCGCCACCATGAGGAGATATCACGTAGTGAGACCCGGCGAGTGAAACTGGTACAGAGTGTTTTCTTTAGAACACCCTAATTTGATTAAAATATTGATATTTGCTGTGGCGTCTCGTTATTGTATTGCACAAGGAAAGACGTCAATATATCAACCAAATTGATATTTAGACCCACTCCTATTGTACAGTACCTGGACACAGATCAGTGAGATAATGTTTGATAAGGCCAGCTGCCTTCAATCATGCGCTGAACTCAAGAGATTGCCTTATGTGAGAATGCAAATTTTTGCACTGAACATTCTCTGCAGATGTAACAACCAGCTTCCCTTTTCTATTCTCCAGTGAATGTCTTGATTCTTTCATGCTCAAATCGCTGACCTGGATCATCCAGAGGTTCTTCTGCTGGTGTGAATGCAATTCACAGTCACACTGTTCCACTGGGTTCTTCTGGGTTCTCTTGTGTGAGTAGCAAACTATGGAGAAGGTCTGGACACAGGCCTCATAACATCAACCAGTGCCAGATAAAACCTTGTACAGGTGAGGTTTTTAATCTCTGCTTCGACACTAGGCCTGACACACCTCCACCAGGCCACGTTGAGTGATGTTTCGCCCCGTTTGCCACCACATCTCAGGGCTGGAGGGGCAGTGGTTGTGGGTGGATGTCGATTGGACTGTTGCTTTTGCCTCAAATTCCCTGCATCTGACCTCAACCGGGCAAACCCTTTCAGCCAGCCTCTTGGAATTCAGGTGTCTACTTCAGGTGTTTCCTCCCGTGTGATGTTGACATGCTTTCCTCCCAGAGGACGTGAAGCTCAGGACTGTTTTCTCAGCTGTGGACCAAAGGATGACATTTGGACGTAGGCTGGTTGTTGTAATTACTGCTGGGAAAACCAGCTAATTCCTAAGGTCCACCAACATCTGCCATTCTTTGCCGGGTGAGAGAAGGACAACCCTCATCTGCTAAGGTGCTTGAATCATTCTTCTTGAAGTGCGGGCCTTAGCATCTCAGGAGTTTGTTGTTACCCTAAATCTCCCCAGGACAACTGAGAAAAAACAAAGCTTAAGCAGACCTTTAGGGACCACATAGTGAGAGAAAATTCTAATCTTCAGCCATCTTTAGGTTTAATCACTCACATATTCTTATAAACAGACCTGGTGATCAATATAAACAGCCATAACTTAGCATAAGACACAAACTAGGTGCCTTTCACGGTTACCTCACTAGATACCAAGGTGCCAGGCATCTGGCCCAGATACACTATCTCAAGGCTTACTAACTATATGTGTCAGACCTGGCAAGCTGCTCGCTAGAATCTGCGATGATGCCTCACTGTTCAAATGTCAGGCCTTGTCTCAGTTCTCCTCGGATCAGAGCCGTCTACTGTTGCGGAGATTTGATTGTCAGGTGAGACTACCAAGGATGGAGTGTCTGGAGTCAGTGATGAGTTAAGTTGAAAAGCTTTTTTGGAAACAGCTCAGATCTAAGAAGAACTAAGACAATGCCAAACATGAACAGGGAGATGTTAACAGTTGGGCAGTCATTCTGCCTGTGAATCCCAGAGTTATGGCATATCTGTAGACAAAGTATGGGTGCCAGGGTTACACAGAGTTGCAGCTGGCCTTGTCCTGAGTTTGTTAGGCTTGTGCTTTTAGGAATATGAGTTTCTAATCTAAAGAAGGCCGGATAATAAGTTTTTTCTCTTCCATCTACAATAAAATCTTTCACCTTCGTATCTCGGTAACACACATTACTCGCAGTACGGCTGTACCAACAGCGTAACACAACAGCTATAGTATACTAAAGAACATTTGCCTGCTGCTGCAATCCAGACTCCTTCTACGCCAGATTTTTTGTATTCATTTCTTTCCCTGACAATTGTGTTTGTTGACAGCTATCAGGGTGTGAAGAGGATTTCAACAGATTACATACAGGTGTGTCAGAAACAAATGACGGACTTGAGCTTTAATCCATGATGTAACATGATCCTACACAACAGCAGCTTAAAGTTGAGGGTACATGACACAGGTTGGATAACTCCCAGTCGTTGTCCCCGTGTGTGTTATGACTGTGTCAAGTGCTTGAGGATGAAACACACAGTGAACCGCTCTGCTCTCTCAGTCAAAGTGCAGTGTAATTCAAACGTGGGAATCCCTGTGATGTCTGCTGCTCCCACGACATGAAACTTTAATGAGGACAAAACTACAACACACCAGTTAAACAGCCACTGAGGTCTCTGCCTGTGTATTGACATGGCTCTGACTCTGCACAAGACCACACACACACACACAGCCTACTGTTTTGAAATGTGTTTTTAACAGACACACTCACACATCAATAGACGGACTGAGTGGATTATGTGTGAGAGGTATTGATGATTATCTATCACCTCACATTTGATCAATACAGCCTTCCTATGTGTGTCTGACAATAAAAAAAGAGAACAATTATCATGCTGATATTTTAAGTCATTACCAGACAAATTATTATAATTAGCTATAATGTATGCATTGCCTGAGGCAAGTGTCAGATGGCCGCCAACATACATCATCATCTGCACAATTTCAATTTCAGTGTACAAGAAAAACACTGCATGTCAAGGTAGGTTTGTGTTTCTCCATGGCTGAGGTTTTTGGTTTTTTTTGCTGGCAGAGAGTGAAAAATCGATGGCATAGCTTTGTGCCAGCCCCGGGCTGTGCAGGTCCCCGCGGACTGGCTCCGTTTATTGTGCTCAAAAAAAGGCAATTACAATGTTAATGTGTCGCAGCAGGAGAGTGAACCCGGAAAGACGACGTCAAAGGGTTGATGGAGAGAGCGGAGTCACCGTGGGTTAACAGCAAAAAGGCGCCGAGGGAGCGTTTGGTAGCAAACACCGAACACATGGAATAAACTCACCGACATGAGGAAACACTTCAGACTCTTTTACGCAGACAGACAGACAGACAGATAGATAGATAGATAGATAGATAGATAGATAGATAGATAGATAGATAGATAGATAGATAGATAGATAGATAGATAGATAGATAGATAGATCACTGTTGTCCTGGTGTTATGAGACAGGAGCCATCATGCAGCACTGACACTGAGGAAGTCTCTCGGGAGCACATAATAAGCCATTAAACAGCCGCATTAGGACTAATGAAAAGGCTCTTAGTGGTTTACCACTGTGGGCCACCTGGATGTCTCTGTGTGGAAGTGGGCGGCGGCTGTGACTCTCTGATGCTCCGCAGTGAAGAGCAAAAAAAAGTAAAGCAGTGTTTGAGTGGTTTGTGGTCTTCATGTGGTTGGTAGACGACATGGAGGGGAAATGTGTGGCTTTTGTGGAAGTCACGCATTACATTACATTTGACACAATCCATTCCTGTAAACGTCAAAAATAAACATGTTCCTGAAAAGGCTCAATTTGGAATTGAGGTAAACAATAAATAAATGGAATGACTTTTACAAAATAAGTCACGGTTTCAAATGATCTTAGTTGCATGAGCCACACGTGCTATTTAGATGTCCTGCGTCAGAAAGAGAAAATAATTTGGAAAGTGTGTCCTTTGCGATACATTCTTTTTTGGAACCGATTTTTTATATTTAAGACTATGGAAGATAACAAATATATATATATATATAATATTATTTGGCCAATAATAATAATAATAATAATAATAACAATAAAGCCCCCCCGTTACCCTGACGTGAAAGATAAAGCTCTAAAAGATGAATGAGTGAGTGAGTAATAATAAAAAATGTTTGGGTGAATTTCACTTTTCAGGAGCGCAGACGTAGCCGCGCTGTCCAAGGTGCTGAAATCACGCCGTGGACGGTTTTACGCGCACAAATGTTCGGACAGCAGATAATAATAGTAACAATAACCATATGCGCGTGACAGACAGCGTGCTACGTGTGATTGTGATGCAAATGTTAATGGACTTGGAGGTCTCCCTGTGATTAGCCTGATGTGGGCTAATTCTCCTCCTCTGCACACAGTCAGTCCCCAGAGAGCCCGCACTGTAGTGCCTTTTCATTGTCCCGCATTAATCAATGAGTGTTGGGTGGTATTTTCTGCCTGGCTGGTTTTGGCAGATAGACACAGCAGACAGCTAATCACGGGTTAAATCGAATGAAAGGATTCGTGCGTGCGTTTTCTGAATTCGGGGGGGCTCTATGAGATATTTTAGGTGAGAAATCTTGTAGTTTGAGTTCAGGAATGGTTATCCTAGACCTGCTCTCTTCCTGAAATAGTCTGATTTTTATCTGGGTCGTGCGTCAAAAGGATTCATGTAACAGACACACGCACACACTCACGCGCCTTTTCTCGCTGAAATCATTTAATGGATGAAGTAATCATAGCCCACAATGAAAAGGCACTACATGTGGATCCATATAATTGCGGTCAACGATGCCATGGAAACATAAAAGCCTGCTGGTTTAGCCTGCGTAAATGTGTAATGTGAGTCACACTGCAGCAACTTTGAAAACAAGGCACGTAGCTACTGGACATGTATATATATCAAGAAGATGTTTTGTACGTGTCTTGATGTATTGGGATCTGCTGTGAGAAATGCTGTTTCCACGCAGGCGAAAACGTCTCCCATAAACGCGAAAATTAGGTTTGTATTTTTGTGATTCGAGGAAAGTGGGGAGGGAGGGGGAGGGCGAGGGTCGACGGAGGCGGGAGGAGGTTACACGAAGGCGGAGAACCTTGTGCCAGCTCACCCATGTGTGTAATGTGAAAAGGGAGAGCCGGGGGTGAAATGATGTGTAGGGAGGGAGAGAAGGGGCGACGCGTGTGTGTGTGTGTGGGGGTTGCATGCTGAAATGAATATTTGAAGTGAGAACACTGTGCCATTTTGGGTTTGTCCTCCCATGTCGCCTTTTGCTGACCGCTGGGACATGCAGTGTTGAGAAAAAGATAAGGAGCTTTGATTGCTCGCATATCTGTACGCGACACAGACGAGGATCCTCGTGGGACGCACGGCCCTGCTGACCCACAGACAGTGGATGATAAACTGCGAGAATCCCCTGTCTCTGCACGTGAAGGGCACGCACCCACAGAGTCAGCGCGTGCACATGTGATCAAATAAACGTTCAAAATTAGTAATCAATCACTTAATCCTTGTCTGGCTTTGACTATAAGGATGTGAGAAATAAGAGGCCCAAACGCTGTGAGGAAGAGGAAGAAGAAGAGGAAGAGGAAGGAGAAGAGTTAAAGGAAGAAGAAGAGGAAGATGAGGCCTCTGCTCTTTGTGCACTACATCACGTGCAAATGTGAGCTTCATCATCACAGGCCTTGTTGAAACCAGACCGGATACCCACACATGAAGGGCGTCGTTATATTGTTTCAATGTTTTATTGTATTGCGCATGAACTACGCTGTCACTTCACTTGTCTCCAGGTGAACTCACCTTGTGGTGTAGCCTATATGTGCTGCTATGTGGTGTCGTTGCTGCTCTTAAAGGTCCAGCGTGTAAAAATGTACTTGACATTATTCTTCTTTGGCAGGCACATTTGGAGATCAATTGTTGGACATGTGTACAATCACCTGATTGAGTGAATTGTGAATTGTTGTTTTTCAGGGTAAGCATTTTTTCTTTGTATCAGGAGCTGGGTTCTCCAACACACGTGTAAATGAAGTGTAACATGAGGGATTTTATGCAACTGCAACATTCAGCTTCACTAATGAATGTTACATTTGAGACATTGTACCTTTAACCAATTGCTCCTGGGACTAAAGTTGTTTGAATTGAATTGAATCGAATTAATGACAACAAAGTGTATTGTTATTATTATTGTTATTATTATTATTATTATTATTATTATTATTATTATTATTATTATTATTATTATTATTATTATCATAAGGTGTGCGGCATGTCGTAAAAACGTGTGCAGCCTGTGTAACCTGCTGGCTCTTTTCATCATGCAGCGCGCGCACACACACACACACACACACACACACAGAGCAGCCTGCACTCCGCTGATAACAGCCTCCGTCATTAACTCTTTCAAAGAGGGGAAAGCAGCCATTTTTCAGTCCCACAACTACACATTAAACCACGCACACACGACAGTGTGAGTCAGAGTGAGTGGATAATTTGTCTGGTGTTTTGTTTTTTTTCCAGATTTATACCAGGTTTAGGATCTAACAGAGCGATAGAAGCACAATGGTCGCTGTGGTTCGGCATGTATACGCTACCACTGAACCCCACTGTGTCACCACTGCAACACAGCGCACACATAAATACAATTATATTAGATACATTCCAGGTATTTACTGTATGGAACTTTTCAATTTGCACCAAATTACATTTTGACATTTAAAATAATGTTTTTGTGAATAGCTAAAAATCCCTGTAGCAGGAGCTTTGATGGAAACAATAACCGCCTCTGGGTTTGTCATATGATGACACAGTTGACTCTGTTCTATTGAAGAAACCAGGTTAAAAGCCTTTTGTTGTGTTGATGTTGGTTGGGTGTATATCTCAGTTACAAAGCAAACAGCAGACTGTGCTACTGCTCTTTCAGATTAAGGCCGTGACTCTGCATCATAGTGATGATACTGCGCTACTACTGACAACAAACTGTTTACAGCATCACTGCAAATGTGTCGCAGAAATTCAACGTGGTTTCGTGATTTTTGTTTTCAAATAAAAGGTAAAAAAAAAAATGTGACCCTAAACATAAAAACAATTATTATTATTTTTATTTTATAGAACGTGCATACGCACATCTACTTTTTTTTAAGTTAACATATACTACTGTACCGTTTATATCCCGTTACAACCGCCGCCATTTTCCATGACTGTCATCACACACACTGTCACTGACTGAATGAATTAATGAGGGAAGAAAGTAAGACTTAAGCCTGAAAACACAAACAATATTAACATTTAGTTTTAATAAAAAAAATAACAATACGTCACATTTTGCATAGAGTAGATTAAAAAACACATTCCGTCTCCATCTCTATATCTTACCATAATTTAGCAAAAAAAAAACGAAACGCACGATTTTCCCACTCAACAAACACAACACGATTTAATCCCAAAAACAACTTGAGTGACTTTTTGAAGCCCCGCGTCCACTTCTCCGTGAAAAAAAAACCCTGTAATGTTCCGCATTATTTGACTGAAAAGGGAGTAAGTAAAGGAATCCTACTTTTGTATGTAATAATATCTGATCCGCGAGTTTGGATTTTCGGTGAATTCCAGCCTCCTTTTATAGGCGTAAAGTTATGCACAATTTCAGGGCCCCGGAATGTCATTGGATGTTGGCAGGAGGTTTTATGTATTATGGGTTTGGAAAGGAATGGTAGGGGTTCACAAGCGCCTCCCCTAGAAATGCAGCAAATCTCTCCCGTCCTCTCGTGTGGTGGGGCACTGGGAGGGTTGGAGACGTGCTTTGCATTGGCAGGCTGGTGAGGACACGTGTCTTCTCATCATCCTCCTCCTCGTCCTCTTCCTCCTCTCCCCCCTCTGGGCGCCACGGTACCGCATAGGCATCAGTAAAGGCACCTGAAAACCTTCAGCCTGCTCCAGGAAACGCTGCCTTCCACCTTATAACCCAAAAGAAAGCGATATCATAGGCCTTTCTGGAACCTGTGGCTGCCGCTTTGTCGTGCGTAAAGCTTTTGCGCACGCGGGCTGAAACTGAGGTGCGCTACTCGTCTTGAACCAGAGCGCGGTGCCAGGATGCACAGACAGAGCAGCGACGTCTGAAGGTGACATGAACCTGAGGATAAGCGAGAGCAGCAGGCGAGCACTGAACCAGGAGCGGAGATAGCAACTGAAAACGATCGGTGTCTTCAAACAAAACTTGCGCCTTTTTTTCCCTCTCGTGGCTTTGTCTAATGTAGAGAATCAAGAGCTGCAACTTAAAGTAGCCTCACATTTTGTTCTGACTGAAGGAGGAAAAACACTAATTAAGCTGCGGACAGTTGAGACTCAAGAGAGGAGCGAAAAATGGCGACTTTAATCAGAGGCAAGCTTTCCAATAAACTGTCAAATGCAGCCACGGCTGTGTCCAACAAATCCCAGGCGAAGGTGAGCGGCATGTTCGCCAGGATGGGCTTCCAGGCCGCCACCGACGACGAGGGTCTTGGCTTTGCCGCCTGCGATGACTTGGACTACGACCACAGACAAGGTATGCAGATGGACATCCTGTCATCTGATGAGATGGGAGGAGAGGCGAGCGGGGACGGCAGTGCGCTGGAGGGAGACAGCCACTACCAGAGGGATGGAACCGGGCCACCGCACTCCGGCTCAAAGGACGGGGGTCCGAACAACGAGTTGACTGAAGTCAGACCAAGAATTACCGCTTGGGAGGCGGGCTGGAACGTCACGAATGCAATCCAGGTAAAGACGCACTTCGTGGATTATAAACGGGCGGTTCTGGTGGTTCATATTTGTCTGAGCCGCGTCCGGATCAGCTGTGAAAATCCAGACACACGCACATCTGCGCGAGCGCATAACATTGTCCATTCAAGGTTCATTTAAGTCCCCTTTAAAGCAACTTCATTAAGTTACTTAATTAATAATAGTGGTGGAATAAATAAATGTGGCAGACTTTTGTTTTGGGGGAATATCAGCATTTCGTGTCGCTGTTCATTCTCACATTTCCACGCACTGTCATCGTGAGAATGCAGAGATTTTAGAGCAGTGCCATGTACCCACCAACACCCGCGCCCTTTTCTCAACACACACACACACACACACACAGACACACACTGTGCGTGATCTCCAGTGTCTGATCTCCTCCCTGATAACTGCTCACCTGAAACAATACATGGATCATGGAAAATGATTTAAAAATAATAATAATAATTGTTGCCAGAACATAACTCTACATAGAAAAGTTGCCAAATATCAGCTCATAAATATGAATTATAATGCTGCCACACCTATTCAAATATTGTCTTTGTAATTGTGCTGATATGAATGTAAGAAATATTATACATTACTTTTATGTTGAGTATATTTAGGCTGAAACAACACAAACAAAAAGAGACTTGTGTGTGCGCAGAAGCATCAGTGAAAGTGCGTAGGTGTGTGTGTGTGTGTGTGGGAGGCTATGCGACAAAAAAATCCCCAGGCAGGCGCAATCCTTTCTTTATCACGGCCGTGGTCGCGGCAGTCACTGTGACGTCAGAGTGTGTCTCCTCCAGCTCACGGTGACGTCAGAGGTGGGCGGACGCGCTCAGAGCAAAGTGGAAAACACACAACATGGAGAACAGTTACAGGCACACAGGCCGCACTGAGTCAAAGTCCACGTTATGATGTCATTCAGTTTGAAACGAATAATACTTTTCATTTTTTATGCTACAACAACTCACTAAACTCATCCACAATGCGTGTTTCCCGCTTCTGTCTGTTCGCAGGGGATGTTTGTCCTCGGGTTGCCCTACGCCATCCTGCACGGAGGATACCTCGGACTCTTTCTGATTATCTTTGCCGCCGTGGTGTGCTGCTACACGGGCAAAATCCTCATTGCCTGTCTGTACGAGGAGGACGAAGACGGGCAGCTGGTCCGTGTGAGGGACTCCTATGTGGACATTGCGAACGCCTGCTGCGCCCCCAGGTTCCCCTCTTTAGGAGGCCACGTCGTGAATGTAGCCCAAATCATAGAGTTGGTGATGACGTGCATCCTGTACGTGGTGGTCAGCGGTAATCTCATGTACAACAGTTTCCCCAACATGCCGATTTCCCAGAAGTCATGGGCCATCATCGCCACCGCCGCCCTCCTGCCGTGCGCCTTCCTCAAAAACCTGAAGGCCGTGTCCAAGTTCAGCCTGCTGTGCACGATGGCCCACTTCGTCATCAACGTCCTGGTGATCGCCTACTGCCTCTCTAGAGCGCGGGACTGGGCCTGGGACAAGGTCAAGTTTTACATCGACGTCAAGAAGTTCCCCATCTCCATTGGGATTATCGTGTTCAGCTACACGTCGCAGATCTTCCTGCCGTCGCTGGAGGGGAACATGCAGAAACCCAGCGAGTTCAGCTGCATGATGAAGTGGACTCACATCGCTGCCTGTATCCTCAAAGGCCTCTTCGCCCTGGTGGCCTACCTGACCTGGGCTGACGAAACCAAGGAGGTCATCACCGACAACCTGCCCCCAACCATCCGAGCCGTTGTCAACCTCTTTCTGGTGGCCAAAGCTTTGCTGTCGTATCCGTTGCCGTTTTTCGCCGCCGTTGAGGTGTTAGAGAAATCGTTTTTCCAGGACGGGGGACGCTCGTACTTTCCAAATTGCTACGATGGCGATGGACGCCTAAAATCCTGGGGACTGACTCTCCGCTGTGTCCTTGTAGTGTTCACCTTGCTCATGGCCATCTATGTGCCACACTTCGCCCTCCTCATGGGCCTCACCGGCAGCCTGACGGGCGCAGGCCTTTGCTTTCTGCTGCCTAGTATCTTCCACCTCAAGCTTCTATGGAGAAAGCTGCAGTGGCACCAGGTTTTCTTTGACGTCTCCATCTTTGTTATAGGAGGTATATGCAGCATATCTGGTTTCATCCACTCCATGGAGGGGCTCATAGAGGCTTTCAAATATAACATACACGAGTAGATTGCAAGTCATTGCTGGAACTATATGTTAAACTGCAAACCCCCCCTTCATTTAGTGGATAAAAAGTGTAAAAAAAAAAAAAGAGAAAATAAATAAAACAAAAAACTTCCCCGCAAACGCAGTCCCTCTGCTTAATCCATGCGTAAAAGCGCGCACAGAATACACGCGGACATTTACGCACTCATATACAGTCTTTGCATTGATTCAGAAAAAAAACATGCGTGCGCACACACACACACAAATAAGACCGGAGGCAGTGAGGAAATCGAATCCATCCACAACACACACTATATGGAGGATACATGTTGTATAAATATGCGATCAAATAAAGTGCATCTACATATTTTCCAGTGGAGTGAACGTTTACAATATTGACCTTAAACAAAATTGCAAAAAGGGCAGTCTGTCTTGTCTTCGCTCTTGTGGTGCTTCCCCACGCGAGACTTCACTTCATGTAATGCTCGAGTTTGTGATAGACGGACATTCGACGGTTTAATGTGTGTCACTGATGATCATTATCATTATAAAGAAAAGGAAAAAATAAATAAACGGAACACAAAAGGACACTTCCTTCGAAATAGGTAATTTGCAGTATGATTATGGACACGAGTGGGGTGCTGCTTATTCCAGAAAAGAGAAAATAACCAGCAGTTGAAACCACATTTTAAGAAAAACGGTGTGGTTTTTGTTCATAAATGAGGAAATTTGGACCTTCCCCTGGGCAGTTGTTATTAAAAATGCAAAACTAGAGAACACAGCAGCAGCTATACAAACTATGCATTGAATGTATGATACTTCAGTCACAAAACATAATGAAACTGGGTCTAAATTTCGATTCTTCTGTGTGAAAGTGTTAATGCTTTGGTATTTTTCCTCATAATATTCGACATGTATTATTTAGTATTGGCATTTTAAGCGACAACAAAGTAATTTACTTCTCCAAGCCCCAGATCACGGCCCTAATCTCAGAAATCCTACACACGCAGTTTTAAAATAACTTCCTTTTCGTTAACTTGAAAAAAAAATACGTGGCCTGTTCAGAAATTACGTTTGAAATTCGGTGTACGAATAAAAAAAAGAGAGATCATTCAAGAGGAAAATGTGCATATAGACATTTTTCATTCTGTGCAATCCAATGGGTCCTGTGGAAATGTTATAAAACCGTATGTGTAGTGTTATTGTGGTTTCAAAAAGATGGAATGTATATCTCAAAGTCGTTCTCATATATCGTGAAATTAATATTAAAGAATAAAGAAATAAGTGAAATTATATTGTAAAAATGTGTGTGGTTTTATGTAAAATGAAAAAAGGTCAGAACGTGTATTTTTTTTCTCTCTCTCTCTCTATATAATAAAACACAGAAAATGGTGGAAATAATAGTCGCATTCATATTATTTGATGTAAATGTAAACAGTTGCAGGGGCCTTCAGTGGCTCAGGGGGGCAAAGAAAGGGTGTGTGAGTCACAATCATACCTCTATAATCATTGTCTCCCTAAACCTTAAGTGAATGATGCAGCAGCGTGTTTTTTTCTGCAGAAAAACGAAAAAAAAAAAACACGTGTTACATTCTCGTGCTCAGATGATGAGCCATTTGTCGGATTCCCTGCTGCAGGCGCGCATCAAGCCTTATGTCGACCTGTTCCTTCACTGTGTTGATTTTTCACCTCCGACATCATCTCTCTAGACAACGTCTTTATTCTCTGAACCGGCCTAATCTGCAGCTACTGAATCACCAACTGCGGGGAAATTAAGACTGAGGGATTTATTTCATCGAGAAAATAAGGAGACCCCACTGGACACATGGAAATCATATCAACATCTTAGTTAGCCAACACGCAAACTGCAGACTATGAAGAGTAAAATAATGCAGCAGTGATCCTCCTCATCCTCATGACATAAACTTGACTATACTCACAAATGCAAAATATGAACATTTCTACATGAGCACAGATTCATGAGATGGATTCTCTCCATCCATCATTGCCAAGGCAGTTCTGTTAAATATCAAAAATGCCTAGGGAGCCACCAAGAGGCGGAGAGATGAGACACTGCTTCCTCTCAAGACCGTCTACTATACATATAACGGCAATGTTTTTCATGCACCTCAGAACAAAATATTCAAATGAATAACTCGCGCCTTCCATATCCCACATGCTAAACAATACAATATGCATAAAAAATCCAGAAGTTAGTAAATCAGTGGTTCTCAAACTACACATATCAAGTACCAACTGAAAAATATTGATACCATTATCACCAACGTTAAAATACAGTGGTGTAAATAGGCCGAGAAAAGTCAGCTCTGGACTTTTCACAGGAGGCAGATTTATTCTAAATAAGAACATTTGCTCTGTCGTCCTCCTACACACACACGATTTCTTTTCTGATGTTCCAAGTACCACTTAAGGAAGTTTGTGTACAATGGTTGGTACACATATCGCAATTTGAGAAACAACGTAGGCACTACTAGTATAATAATAATCAGATGAAAAGTACCTATAACCTATAAAAGTACTGATTTCATTACATGTCAACATTGTATTTAAAGATTTCACTGTAATATAGTGTTCACATCAATGGCAATACATAATAAAATACATACATTTCAACAGTTTATTTAAATTGGAAGTCACTTTGCTTCAAATATTAATTAACATTGACAGTGGCATTAATGGGCTTTTTGTCATCTAAAACCTGTTCCCAGTATTCTGGCTCCCTCTGCTGGTAACATTTAAGAATGCTGGACTCAAAACAGCATTGATCATTTAATTTGGGAGGAAAAAACAAAACATCAATAATACATCACTTGGGCTCCAAGTAGTCATGGGTCGGACCACACCCATCATCAACTCGGCACTTCCAAGTCCAGCTAAACATCTGTATTAATGTGTTGCACCGACGTAACAAAACCGTCCACAGACAAAAGCCACCTACCAGAAGTCAGCTTTTCCAAATGGGGGACATGGTTAATCTGATTTCTAGTCTGAAATGAATCTCAAAAGAAAACCTGTCGCAGAAATGCATCCAATGAGGACAACAAACATGCTGGCAACAGTATTATTTAACATGGACTGGTCAGTGATATACACCATGAATAATGTATTGGGAGCAGAGACCATTGGGCTGTTAAAGTTTTCACTCTGTGAGTCTGTGTCATAACAGAGACAAGCTACAAACAGAGGTGATACTGAATCTGAGACTTTGGCAGGTGTTGTAGACATGACGGGACAGACAGTGACAACACAAGCATCACAACTGTGCCAACTGACAATGCACATGTATGGAGTCAGTGTCAGAATTATGATTACGATTGCATAATGGTCTCTTCCACACCCCTCCCACCCCCCAATTCAAGTAATAACATTTTTAGGAAAGCTCGATAATACAAATACATAATTACACAAAGACAATGAAATATTTACAGGCAACTAAATGCCACCAGTGAAATTAGGAAATCTGAAAAGGATATAAAAAAAAGACAAGAGGCTCAAACTGTCTGCAGACACGTGAAGTGGTAGCCAAAGTAGTTGCAAAAAGCAGATTGTGATCAGCTGTAGCAGTCATGTTCCACACCAGCCAGTCACAGTGACATCACCACTCCAAAAGCACAGCGGCTCACTAGCTGGACTCCTCAGGGTTCAGAGTTGTGGGCTTCTTGGTTGAGTATTCGACAACCCACGGGTGAGACAGGACTCCCTGGATAGGAAGTCTTTGCATGGGGTTGTGCTTCAATAGCTGGGCAACCAAGTGTTTGGCTCCCGCACTGAAGTTGGACTGTGCAGGGTAAGTGTACTCCACCTGTACAACAGAAAACAGAAGAGTGTTTTAGCCTCAGGCCACAGCACTGACCTCATCAACCTGCTGTGGCTCAAACACATGTGAATCCACACCTAGCCAGCACGATTGCTGGGCTGCTGTTGAAAGCATTCTCTTGAGTTTGCCATTTTGTACAAACAGATTAGCATGAAACAGATTTAAGTAAAATCACAATACAACCAGTTAAGAGAAACACTGCAGTAATATAATCAACAGTTTTGGTCACAGTTTCCTATAAATAGATGTTTGCAAGGAAATTTGAAGAGTTTAGTAAGTGATGATCAATTCATGAAGAACCTTTTGAATGATTTACATTATACAGTAAATGAAAGAGACACCTTTAACTACATACTATAAATCTAAAATCAAAGGATCAGACATGGATTGCAGAAAAAAGCCAATTGAAGGGTTTATTATATAAACCTGGAAAATGTGCCATGCTTCACAGAGCAACTGCTTGTTCTGATTAGACAAACGAGTGACGTGAGTTAGCACCAGTGTCGTAAACATGCCAATGGTAAAAATTTGAATGCTGTAGCTGATGTGCAACCAGAGAGGCAGAAGATTTTGTTTAAATCACAACATTCAATACTTTACACTCAACTTAAGATTTGCACCTGGATCAACAAATAACATGACAATATATCCATACTAGAGATGCAACTAAGGATTATTTTCATAATCGATTGGTCCATAAAATATCAGAAAACCTTAAAAATGTTGATCGGCGATCATCAAACCTTGAAATGATGTTCTCAAATGTCTTGTTTTGTCCACAAACCAAAATGATTGACTTTTAATGATTTCTTTGTTATCCAGAACAAAGAAATTAAGAAAATATTCACATTTAAGAAGCTTAATCAGAAATCTTGTTTTAATCATGAAAAAAACCTTAAAACCGATTATCAAAATAATTGTTGATTAATTTAGTAATCGATTCATCGTTTCAGCTCTAATCCATACACACTGGTTGCCAGGCAAAAGTGATTTCAGGGTTTAGTTACTTTTTAAAGTCATTTTTGCCTTACCCTTGATATCCTGCGGTAGGTGTCCTCGTGGGTTTTCGCTTCAAAGGGGGGGCTTCCAACCAGGAACTCGTAGCAGAGCACACCAAGGCTCCACAGGTCCACCTTTTCATCATGAGTTTTCCCCTCAATCATTTCTGGAGGCAGGTAGTCCAGTGTTCCACACAGAGTGGACCTCCTGAACAAGGAAAAGGTGATTGATTAAGTACTTTTAAGTTAATTTATGGGTGCAATTAAGTCGACCACCATATGCAACCCAGTAAGTGGTTCCTCTCCAACCATTAGAAATCTCTATAAAAGACATGCTTAAACCATGAAAATAAAGACATTCATATAAAAGTTAGTTAAAATACCTGGAGGAGGGCGTGTGGACAGACCAGCCAAAATCAGCAATCTTTAGCTCGCCGTTTGCCCCGAGTAAAAGGTTTTCTGGTTTGATATCTCGGTGGATCACCTTCTTGGAGTGGCAATAGTTGAGGGCATCGGCCAGCTCCATGATGTACTAGAACAACATATGAAGAACTATGATAAGTGAAATGCTTGAAAGCATCCTCCATTTAAAAAAAAAACTTTCCATAGACAACAGACTTTAAAACATATATTCTACTTTTAAAGATAATTATACATGGAGATATATTGTCTATATGACAAAAAAAATTCAAGACTATTCTGGCACACTTACTGTTGCACTTCTGTCCTCAGGAAAACTTCCACAGCGCTGCAGCTCACCGTAGAGTTCTCCCCGCGGTGCAAACTCAAGGATGAGATACACACGAGAGGTGTCATGGAAGTAACCATAGAGGCGCAAGATATTGGGGTGCCTGCAGAATGTCAGAATAGTAGAGAAATTGTGTTGAAATATCCAACCATGGTTTAAAAAGCAAACACTGGCAGGAACAACAACTGCATTACAAATTAGATTTTTTTTTCAAGTAACACATTAGCTTTGCTCTCGACTAAGCAGCCTGTGGCACAGCCGAGTGGAGCAGAACTAGAATTCACAAGTGGTGGTTTCTACATATAACACGGCTTGGATATTATGGGAGTCCATCAGAGCTGTGCACAACAGGAGAACACATTTATCAAACATGACCAAGCCACCATGTTTACACTGCATACATTTCTTAAAAAGGGAATATTATGCCAAACACTTTTTATTGTAACTGCTTGTTTGTTTAAATAATCAGATTACTATTCACAAGTTCTCTTCTAGTAAGCAGCAGCTGCTGTTATTCAAACTCCTTCTATATCAACCCTATTTCCACTCTTCACTCTTAAACTCTGATCATTGGATTGGGTTTGCCCACTTCAAATGATTTTCTCAAGTCAAAACAGTGTCATTGATAACAAATCAATTCCAATTAGGAACTAAAGCCACAATACTGGCATCATTACAATTTATTTATTACTGCAATTTATGCATCTGCCTTGTCTTAATCTAGGGTCTGAACACTGAAACACTAGTACCACAGCAACCTACAGCAATCAAATATCATAAATTTCAACCTCTGACAAATCAAAATACAGTCACAGTTCAGCTTTAATGTAACATCACACGAGGTGAAAAACAATTTACCTGAGGTGAGACTGGATCTCCACTTCTCTCCTCAGCTGGTGTTCCACCCCGGCCTTCTCCAGCTGTTTCTTGAAGAGCACCTTCAGGGCCAAGATGAACTTACTTTGTCGCTCTCTCGCCAGGTAGACATTGCCAAATTTACCCTTTCCCAAGGGACGGCCAATGTCAAAATTTTCTAGGCTCCATCGCTTCCTGTTGAGCAGTAATATGCATAATTACACACAAAAGCAACATCATTTGTAATCTAATCAACAATGTGAAAAAAATATATATATAGTGAATCACACTTGAACATACTTTGATCCTGCAGCATCTACAGCATCATTCTTGGTAGGTTTGTCTAACAAAAAGGGGGTAAAATATTTTAGGATTCAAAAAACACACACATATGCTATTGACTAGTCTGTCTATGCTCATGCTGTTCTTACTCTGGTGCTTCTCCGGCTTTGCTGTTTCTGTTGGTGGTTTAACAGTCTCCTTCACTGTAGCTGTATTAATTCTAGTCTGGTTTTGCTGAGAACCAGGTTTAGGCTGAGGTGCGGGATTTACATTTTGAGTCATGGGGTTCAAATTCTGATCGGATGGCAGAGTGGACTTGTTGGCAACAGAGACATGAGATGGTGGTTTCTGGTGGCTCACAGGCCGCTGAATGCGCAGAGGTCCATTTGACACACCCAGGACCCGTTGGTGTGGCGTTGGTGTAACTACAGCCATCTGAGAGTGTTGTGACACAGGAACCCGCTTTGGTCCTTCCCTGCTGGACTGCAATCAAAAGACAGCCCCACATAATTACATTGAGATATCACAATATTATGAACGTTTTACCACAGATAAGTGAGTAGGTGTTTTGTCAAAAAACAATAAACTGGCTACTTTAAATCAATTTTTAATTTAGAATAGAGAAGGGCTTTTTTATGATAACCTTTTTGGCTACATTACCCAGGTCAAGGTTCTCACAGGGTGGTCTAGGCTGCATAGATATAATGATAGATAATTGATAAACAGGTTCAAGTGGGTTTTTTTTTCCCAATTATACCAGCAACTTTGTTTTTTCAGCTTCTTAAATGTAAATATTTTCTGGTTTGTGGACAAAACAAGACATTTCAGAACATAACTTCAAGGTTTGAGAAACACTGATAAATATTTTTCAACATTTTCTGAAATTTTACAGAACAAGTACTTGATTAATCGAGAAAGTAATCGTTAGTTGCAGCTCTACTCAAGAACACAACATTTTAGTTTCAACAGCAATTATTCAGACAAGACAATAACATCACTCACTTTCACTTCAGGCTTTTGGAGTTTTGTGTCCTGTGCCAACTTCAGTCTTGCAGCAGAGTCCATATTCTGGAAAAAAAAGAAAAGCAGAGTTACTTTCTGAATTTAGAAAACAATGTAAACGCAGGATTGCAGGCAGGATTGAACAAATCTGAGATAAGTTACATCTCTGTACGCACGAACAGATAGGTCACTGACGCACAATATCACAACGGGTGTCACTTTGTCATTTGAATGTGTATAAAATACACACATGAGCGATAAGTGCCCCCACGGCTTTATGATAGGAAACATTCGCCTGTTAGCCAACGCTTTGTCACTCTAAAAACGCTCCCTAGCGGGCAACAGTTTAAATGACTGAAATTGCTCTGAGAGAAAAAGAATAACAATTATTGACAGGTTTAGTTAAATCTTATTTATATTTGGCTCAACTATCTAACGGCGAATAGATAAAGCACTGTCCTCTCGACCAAAGTATCGCCGCTACTTGCCGGCTAACGTTAGCAATAGCATACAACCACAGCGAACAACACAACAACAACATTGTTATCCATGAGACAAGAGTACTTACCTAAATGTATTACTGTGCACTGACCGACAGCGAACACGTCCACGAATATGTCCAGATTTAAATTAACTCAAAGCAGCTCTCAAACAGGTAGTTAGCTTCGCTAGCTAGCAGCTACGTCAGCCAGTTGACCAAAGACATACATAGATACATACGAGTTCCTCTCGAACCACGCTACCGCAGAGTCAGTCTTTTCAGTAGTAGGCTTGCCTCCGTAAAGACAATATATCTTAAAAACTCCGAATAGATGAAACAAAACAGAAATAAGATGACAAATTGTAAACGCGACTTCCGAGCACCAGCGGAGACGGCTTTAACTGATTTCAATTTCAAACGTACCCCGTTCAATGCCTTTAAATAAACCACGAGCTCCGATTGGCTGAGAGAATGCCTTACGTTCACTCTCATTGGTTAACAAGAGATACTAACGGGTTGCGTCATGACGTCAGAGACTAGCCAGCTCTGTAGATAGTAATTCTTGACAAAAAATGCAATAACTTATTCATTAGCAAATGTTCAAAAAAGAAAAAAGAAAATTATACCCCAAACGACAGAATAAAAATTCACAAAACTAAGAATTATGTATTTCAAATTCCCCATACCCCCTAAAACAAGGGTGTCAAACTCATTTTTGTTCAGGGGCCACATACAGCACAATTTGATCTCAAGTGAGCCGGACCAGTAAAATAGCATAATAACTTATGAACAACAAGAACTCCTTTGTTTTTTACATACAATATTATGACAACTCTCCGCAATGTTTCAATGGGCTGAGATGATACATTTCCCTTATATGTTAATTAATGTTATTTTCTGGATTTTATGCTATGTGTTAATGCACTTTTCCCACAAAACTACCATGTTACCATATTTGTTAATGTTTTCAATGTACATGGATGCTGTACAATTAAAAAATAGATAGGTGGACGGACAGACAGATAGATTCTCAAAGAAATATCTCAGATAATAATTAAAAAAATATTTTATTTAACCATTCATTGGAGCATTTGTTATCTAATCAATGAAATCAATGAAAACACAACATTTTATTAATTTTGGCCCAAACTTAAGTCAAGGGAAGACCTTATTTGCAGCATTTACATATAATCTTCAACACTATTAGGCATGATGACATTGGATGTTTAACCTTTGGCCACCATGTGGCACCATGTGATATTTCCAGGTCAAACATGCAACGTCAGAGGATCTGACAGTGTTTATACAGTACAAAGTTTGTCTCTGATGATATAGAGGAAAAACATACTTTCATACCCTTTAGTTAAAGGGGACATATTATACCCTATCTCCCCCATTTAAATAGTTCCCTGGTGTCCTAATGAACATGTCAGTGACATGCTTTGGTCAAAATACCATAAGGATGAAGCACCATAGCAGTTCAATAACCCTGCTAAACCCGCCCCTTTCAGAACGCTCGGTTTTCGTGCATGGTCCCTTTATATGCAAATGAACAGCACACTTGTCCCTCCGCGTTGACATAATACCGCTCTTCCTCCCTCGCCTGCACTCTCGCAGGGACAAGGTAGAGCTAAGGTGGAGCTCTCCAAGTAAACTTACTGGTGGGGCGGTAACATTCGCGGTGAAATGCGCATGCTGCCATCATAAGCGCAGGGAATTCAACATCGAGTGTTTTATCGCCTATACTTACACTAAGGGGGACCACGAAAACATGACTGAGTATTCTTTTCCCACACTTTGGCGACTGGTAGGGCCTCCAGAGTCCCAAATATAAGTATTGAAATGGTTAAAAAGTTGATTTTGCATAATATGTCCCCTTTAACAGTGACTATTGGAATGCGTACATTCAAAGAACATCTCTTGATCAAACTTCCCAAAGAAAACTGAGCCACTATTTTGGCAGAATCATATGCACTTGACATTTCCATACAGGCCTTTTTGCTACTTGAAGATAAAACAACAGTAATCTGGAATATCTACACCATGTTAAATACTGTTTTTAATTAATTGCCACATTCTAGAGAAGTGAGAACATTTCTTTTTCAGAGGTAACAAGTGTGTGATATCACATTTCTCTGTGGTCTGGATATATATATTTCTGTCACAGGTTATTAATCATGTACTGAACATGAAGTTTTCTCCTTCACCACAAAACAGACTGACCAAACTTTCCTTTCTTAAAATATACCAAACACCTAAATAACCAGGTATAGCAGCTTTTCTTTGTTAAAATAAGTTGATTTGAGTGCAAATAAGAGCTACTGCAAATGTCTCAGCTTTTTCACTGAAAGCACTCAGTTACATCGAAGTAACAAATTTCATGTTGTTCAATAAAACACGTTTTTTACTGTAGTGCCTGTGTACATAACACGATCTAAGAGACATAAAATATAAATATGGCATATACCTTGATACCTTAACAACAATATAAGTTATTACATAATAACAAATATAGTTTATATTCAGGTTTGTATCTAAATATTGGCATGTACAGTGTCTTGTTATTACTCAGGTCCTGCAAGAAAACACCGTTAAGGAGATGGTAACAAACAAACTTGACTTTTAAAAGTCTCATTACCACCTCAGTGTGTAACCAACTGTTTACCGAAACCTGAAACCATTTCCATGTACCCTTGACTCGCAGTGCACTTGTAACCCGTCACGACACAGCATTGTCTTCTACCACCAAATCTTAACAGGTGAATTCCTCTGCATCACGTCTGTGCTGTTCATGGCGCCACCATTCTTTTTTTTTTCTCTCTTGACTCTGTGATTGTAAACTCAAGAGTTCATGCCACTGGCACGATTTCCTGGCAATATAAGGTGTTATGGCAGCCAGAAAGGTTTTGTTTTTGTCAGAGGCTGGACAAAAAACTGGCCCGTCTTCTTTGGCACTTGATGTTTTCAGTTCATCCAAAACCTCTGATGCATCTCTGTCCATGTTATGCTTTTCCAACACAGATAAAAATGTCACTGAGTCCACCACCCACATGTCCTCTCCATGTGCCTCTCACCATTGTGGTCCTGCCAGACAGCATATCTTGAAAAAGCCTGACCAGAATCCCTTTATGATGCACAAGCTGGTAAGTAATATATCAAAAAAAGGAATTAAATAACACTAAGATGCAGAGCACCAAAACAGCAGCTGAGCATCACAAAGGGAAGCTGGTTGCACTGGTGCGAAGTTCCTCTCAGACTTCATTTGCACAGAAAGGTAGGTGTCATTTCTCTGTGACTGCAGCAGCCATTGGAGTACGTATGGTCCCACGTGCTGTGGCCGCCAACTCCTCAATTTCAGCATTCAGTCGCCTGATTACCCACTCCATGGCTTCACGGCCCTGATCGGGAACAAAATACAAAGTATTAATTTACAGGAAATGATATAAAAATGATTCCACAACAGTTAGACAAGAATAAGTCAAGATGATGGTTACTTTCAAGAGGTCCAAAGGTTAACTAGGGGGTCACATGTTCAAAAGAGATGAATAAATCAGCCAGTCTAAAAGTTATTATTTTTTGACCATCTGATAAACAAATCACATTTTACTGATTTAATGAAAATAATAATTCTTCATTCAGCTATTTCTATTAAATTTTGTGCAGAAACAAGCAACACCAGATCACACTCCACCTCTCACTTTAATGCCAATGAACATTCTGTCAAGTTTTTTTAGTTTAAAACTTGTCATGTGCCCAAAACAGAACTGATTTAAACTGTTTGCTTACCTTGCCAGCATTAGAAGAGATGCTGCTGGCCATAACTCCCTCCAGATAACTGCTGAGACTGACTCCTTTCACAGAGATGATCGCCTCCTGAGTCAGTATTGTTCTGAAGGAGAAAGGATTATCAAAAGTGTGTTCATTTAACCTAATTTTTTTCACAAATGAATCAAGAGATGTGAGCTCTTAAGCTAGGGAATCATCATTGTATAATTAGTCAACAGTAAAACTTACTTCTCTGGATCCTGAGGGTGTGGTTTGTATGTTAACTTCTCATCCACAGAAACCATATTTGTAAAAGTGATCTACAGACAAAATGTAAGAAAACACAAGTGAGTAAATGTTAAGATGCAATACAGAGCAGGTCATGTTACAGGCCAAAGTAAGAACAAACAAAACAACCACTGTGAATGTTCCTTGTTGGAAAGAGAACGAGCAGGACTTCATTCCAGTGATGCCTCACATACTGACTTTACTAAATATGTTCTGTCAATTAAAAGGCACGAAAGGTGGATCCAGATGGATGTTTGTTGCTGATAAACCCTAAACAGAACAGATAACAGCTGGATGGTCTGGTAAGACTAAATTACCAGAGTTATATCAGACTGAAACTCAAAACAGAGTCATGAATTATGATTATTCTATTTCACTCCTGGAATCTTATGTAGTATGTTTATTACTGGGTGACACAAAATCTCAGACCGAATACTTGCGCCCATTATAAGCTGCATGTTATTTACACTGACATTCAAGTAAACTGAGGACACACAAAACTCTACATAAGCCCAAACAAAGGGCAGCATTATTATCATTAGTAAATGCTCACATTTGTGGACTGAAGTTCAAAGGTTTTCTCTTTAGGATCCACCACCGAGTGCTCCTGAACATATGTGTACGTTCGTGAATTGCCAATGATCTGAAAAGAAAAGAGACAGAAATACTTGTTACGACGATATGCAATAATTCTTATCTGAACAGAATTTTAGCTTTGAAATGACAACTTTATTGACTAATGGAATTATTGATAACAATAATAATAAACATTTATGGTTATCCTTTGGCTGATCTGAAACACACAGTATTAAATCCACTGGAAACATGTGCAATCACTGAAACAGCTCATTATCTCTCTTCTGTTGACTTGTTTGTTTGTATCTTTCTACAGCTGTTCTGTCTTTGTTTGTTATCTCTGTATTACGAGTCTTTTTTGTTGATGTTCCATCATCCTGCCAAGGGACTGCAGATGAGAACTAGCCCTGGGCTATAATCTGACATACTTATACATAATGCCTATACATTTCTAAATAAATCAAATAAAATTGACATTTGAATATTAACTCGAACCTAAGGTTAGGTTTTGTAATTCACATTCTGCTTCAGCCAAACTCTGGCGGCACCTAACTTCTCATAGTATATGTGATTTAACCTCCTCATAATTTTAAGACTGTTAAAAGTTTTGATCTGAAATCTGTTCCATCCGATATTTGCATATCTCACTGTTCCACTAGATTAAGCTTTAAAGTGATGCTGGAGTTTGCTATCAGTGTTTTATTTGTCTTCAGCTTATGATAACAATCTTCATCCAGTTTATATGATACACTAAGGCTCAAGGCTGATTTGCCTTGGCACAATCTGATCAAAGGTTTATGTTAATATTCTATCAATCACTGTCCTTTTAGTTTAAGGGGCTATACGTTGACAGCAAAGGTCAGTAGTTAGATTACACAGGACAAAGTCAGAGGATATTATCTTTCTCCAGCCTTATAGTTACAGCATTCAAACAGCGAAATGAAACTCTATCACTGACTGAGATCCACAAGCCTTTGTCACTACTCTGCATTGTAGTAACCTCTAGTTTTAACTGAGCCAACACAGATGGAAAGTTGCATCACACGGGATCATGAGTTAAACCTCACGCTCTGTACAAAACGAGCTATGGCACAAAGCCACAAACTTGTACTTGTTCCATGCAGCAAGATACACCCAGACACAAATAGCCTTGCAGGTTAAGGTCACACTCACTGGCTGAAAAGCATTAACATACCGACTAAACTGACCGAAGCTATAACTGGTTTCACGTGGAGCTTCAGACTTCTGAAGTAGTGTCAAGCCAGTGAATCACGAGCAGAAGCTGCCATGTCAGGTCATGTGTTTCTCCACTCACAGTCACATGGCGACATGTTGAGCTAATGCAGCAAGTTTGAGCCTACAACGTCAGACCACTGACCAGTTCCACTCTTAAGAAAAAAGATGGAGAAACTCACAGATTTCACTATAGATGGAAGGCCCCACTCTGTACTGAGCAGTCTTTTACTGTGGAGGCGTCCCTGTTTGTCCACGCCTCTGTCCAAGACATCCACTCCGATCACACTAGGGTTCATGGGGTTCGGGTACTTCTGCATGGCAGCCTTGGTCACCGTCTCCCAAGGATGACTATTGAAGGTTAAAGGGAAAAAAATTCATGTCAATACGAACACATTTACTGACAAATTACAACAAATACCTTGCTTAGATAGTTTGAATAGAATTATGCTTTATTTACCATTTCAAGTGAAAACAAAGAAACGTAACATCAAATATTAAATGCCCTACATTCTTTAAAACAAAGAACCTATGATAAGTAGTAAAATATGCATGTATGCAAGGACAACTGCGGTCCAAGTTCAAGTCAGTCTGCGGTCCAAGTTCAAGTTTCTTCTCTGCACTTAAATTACTTTATAGCCTACATTCAGATTTTAAATATGATGAGTAAAACTGTTAAAGTTTACTAGCAACAAAGATAAAACACCAGTAGTGATAAAACCATAAAATATCACTTAGAGCATTTAGTTTTACAGAGTTTGATTTTTAGCATGGGGGTTTTCACTGAAATTGTCAGTCATTTTACAGTATTATTTACCAGTTATACCTATTATAACTATTAACCTAGTTATAATCACATTTTTTTTATCCATAATACATATAAGAATATGAATGAAGTGGAACTAACTGTCACTCTATTGTGTCTCTCATTGTCTTGCTGTACTGATACGTAAAGATAAAGTATAAATACTTTAGAAGTTAAAGAGAATAATTTAAGGCTTCGTAAGGCAGTCCCATTCTGGACACTACAGTTTCAGCTCATTTTGTACATTTAATGTGACATTCTCCTCATGAAGTAAGATACTTTTCCTGTAAATTAATCGTAATCACACACAATACTTCAGCATCGTTCGAAATGCGAATCTAACGTGGATGTGAATTGTTGTCAAGGTAACGCACCGGCGTTGGGGAGTGACGTAGCCGCCTACGTCACCATGTAGGGGAAAGGTCTTGCGCAGGGGGGGTGGGACCTGACCGCCTGCTTACGCAATTTTCCCTCGGATTGTCAATGAAGTG
Organism: Solea senegalensis; assembly: GCF_019176455.1. Taxonomy (NCBI): domain Eukaryota; kingdom Metazoa; phylum Chordata; class Actinopteri; order Pleuronectiformes; family Soleidae; genus Solea; species Solea senegalensis. The sequence continues at coordinate 1,719 of NW_025321194.1, read as the reverse complement.
CACTCTCTTCTCAATTTCCTTACATTTTTCTTGCGGTAATTTAATGAAAATAAGCACAATGTTGTGACTTATAAATACATTCTACAGTTGCATACAGTTCTAAAGGCTTCTGTGATAGTTTTTAAATGCTTCAGTTTCCTCTACGCTCATAAGCCGGGCGACCGGTCGAAGACATCACGGCGTATAATACGCTAAGACTGTGTGTCGTTGCGTGTGAGCTTGTAAATAGAATACTCACTGGAATATGTGTTCTGAAGTCCAGATTTTCATGGTTGAGCTGAGGTTATCGGAGTAGCTGAGCGACGCCGCAGTCGGTTCCGTTGATAAATACCGGCGAGGGAAGGCGTTGCTGTCACCGAGTGAACAGAGGCAAGTTTCCGCCCCCTGAAGTGGAGCAGTCACATGGCAGTGTGACGCACTTCCGGTAGTGTGCAGGGTGTCTGAGGCATGGTTTGACTCCTATAGTACAGTTGAATAAGAGATCACTTAATTAAAATCACACTCCAGAGGAACGGCAAACACGAACAAACTCGTGATTGTGTAGTTTAATAGGCAGAACTTTACAAACATGCGACTAAAACACATGTGCGTATTAAATGTCCTCAGCTCAGTGAAGGTCAGTAGTTAACCTTGAAAGAATGACATTGAGCTTTAAACTTTTACTCTTGATGACAATAGTCAATATTGTCCATTTTTACTGCACTGAAACAACTACTCTGTAATATTTCTGTAATCATCATGGTAATGAAAATAAACAAAAAAATAACATTATTTGTATTATTGTAATGATAAACAATATGTTAATAACTATAATAACACGGTTTGTGTAGTGGTTCACACTCTTTCCTTAACCCATAATGGAGTTTGCATGTTCTCATTCTCCTCCAGGTTCTCCAGTTTCCCCGTCAGCTAGGATTGGCACCAGCGCCCCCTGCGACCTTCATGTGGAGGATAAAGCAGTAGAAGGTGGATGAATGAATAACTATAATAACAACAACAATAGTAATAATAATATGGCATACACATGCAAAGAGGCAGGTTTTGCTCCATTTTGTAGTATGAAATGCTATTCCATTATAGTCAAATGAATTCAAGGGAAATGGTGGGAATGTCCTTGGAGGGGTCCTTGACGGAGAAGGAACTGGACCTCTGCTAGAAGAAAGAGCTTATTTGTCCTTGTAAAAACAACACATTGAATTGTCAATTACAATTGGACCAATTTTAGACTCTAAACATTATTGAAATATAATAATGGGGAAAACAAATCCCCACTCTTTGGTTGAACTGGTCAGAATAATTAGGCATGTGCAACCTGAGATAAGGAAGTGTTTGAGTCAGAAATAAGTCAAAAGGTGAATGTTGGGTGATGGCTATCGTATGTCTGAACATAAATGCTTAGCACAGGCACCACCTGTGCTAAGCATGACAGCTGTTACATAATGATTTATGTAATGTTTTTATTGCACTAATTATGTCTTTCTAGATCACATCGTTTTTGAATTATATGTATGTATTTCCTGCATGTTCTTAAGTCAAGTCAGAAGCTGATAGTTTTGATAAATTTAGTTAGACATTAACTTCACCCAGAGCTGGAATTTGTGCGTTTCTTCATTCTATACTATCTTGGTATTTGAAGCACAATTCTCTCTGTGGTGCAATACAGAGGGCAGACACGCTGGCCAAGTCATGTGTAATCTGTTTGTAACAGACATGTAACAG